>NW_027315566.1:77279-137334 GCF_039878825.1 Excalfactoria chinensis
TAGGGCCACTGCTGCTGCTCTAGGGCCACTGCTGCTGCTCTAGGGCCACTGCTGCTGCTCTAGGGCCACTGCTGCTGCTCTAGGGCCACTGCTGCTGCTCTAGGGCCATTGCTGCTGCTCTAGGGCCATTGCTGCTGCTCTAGGGCCATTGCTGCTGCTCTAGGGCCTTGCTGCTGCTCTAGGGCCATTGCTGCTGCTCTAGGGCCATTGCTGCTGCTCTAGGGCCATTGCTGCTGGCATGGGCTGGCTTGAGGAAGGCTGTGCTTCCATAGTGGCTTCCTGATGCATTTTCTTCCTTCAGCAGGTCCTTGGGTACCCCATGGGATGTCATTCCTCTCCCTTGAAGCTGTTTGTAGAGGGCAGAATGAGGCTGTAAGCTGTCAGGTTGGAAACTGGACAAGGGGGAATGGTTTTAAATGGGAACAGGGGAAATTGGGGACAGGTGGGAAGGGAATTTCTTCACCCCCAAAGTGGAGCTGAAGGTTCCCCATCCCTGGAGGTGCCGACAGGAGAATGTGTGGCCACAGAGGTGAGGAGGCAGAGAGCAGCTCTGTCTGGCTGCGTTTAAAGAAGGTGTGGTTCTCATTTGATTGCTCTGAGTTTGCAGTGCAATGCATCTCTGGGTTCATCCCATCCTGTGTCAGAAAGCTGCTTCTCTGCTGCCTGCTTTTGCCCTGGGCGGCTCAAGCTGAAGAGGTAACAGCGCTACCAAGTTTGTATTGCATTCAATCACACCCAGCGCAGCAAACAGTCCTATTGGAGCACTGGCACTTCTTGAGCTACAGAGTGCCCTGTTTGTGGTCAGCAGGTGCTCAACCAACACTCTGCTTCCCAAACTGGGGAGCTCTAAATGCTGCCTTTCAGTTCAGCTCTATTGCATGTTTCCCTCCTGGTGCTGTTTGCCTCACGGGCATAGATAGAGACTGGAATGAGCTTGAGAGCAGCCCTGCAGAGAAGGACCTGGGGGTCCTGGTGGATGGAAAGCTGAGCAGGAGCCAGCAGGGTGCTCTGACAGCTCAGAAAGCAAATGGCATCCTGGGCTCCATCAGCAGAGGGGTGGCCAGCAGGGACAGGGAGGGAGGGGAGGCCCCATCTGCAGCTCTGTGTCCAGGTCTTGTATTGGGCCCCCGATAGAAGAAAGACAGGGAGCTGAGTAGAAGGAGGGAAGATTGAGGTTGGATGTGAGTCCTGAGCACCCTTCTGTGCATCTCAGTTCTGCAGAGGTTAAGGCTTGAAGCAGCAGATTTGCTTACAAACGTGCAGATTCATTTGAGGATGCCAAATGGTGCAGCAAAGCGCCCGATGTTTTTTGGGATGAGATGCATCTTTGCTTTCAATTGATGCTCTGCTGCAGCCGCTGCTTCCTCTTACAACACAGGCAGCTAACTGCATTACTTCTGCTTTTCCTCTTGCTTCTGTCATCTTTGTCTTTAGCTAATTGCATTCGCTGTGTAATAACCCTCCCACCGTGGCTGTGCTGCATGCATGGAACAACCTGTGTTGGAAAAGGACCTCAATGCTCATCCTGTTCCAACCCATTGCTGTGTGCATGGTCACCAACCAGCAGATTGGGCTGCTCAGAGCCACATCCAGCCTGGCCTTGAATGCCTGCAGGGCTGGGGCATCCACAGCCTCCTTTGGGACAGCAGACTAAGCTGCTAATGAACTAAAGGCAGCACTTGGAGGGCCCCCATGACACCCCTGGTAAGGCTCAGAAGGAATAGCTTTGCATTGACAGCCATGCTCAATGGATGCATGGAAGGCACTTGTTGCTGGAAGGACAGAACTGTGGAGTGAGTTTTGGCTGCTTGCTATGGGGAGGGATGGAGGAGCCCTGAAGATGTGTGAGCTGGAAGCCGAAGGGCACAACACGCTGTGCTTGGAGTGGATGCCTCTGCTGGTTCACGGTGATGTGAGTGCAGGTGGAGAAGCTTGATGGTGTAGCTTTGCTGGGAGGTGAAGGCAGAAAATGCCTCGAGTGCTGCTGCTCAGGTGAGCTTTGAGTGCGACATGCGTGTGCATTGCTGAGCTGAGCCCTTGTCACTGTGCGGTGAATGCAAATGGCATCCTGGGCTCCAGCAGTGAGGCCTTGCATTCAGTCTTGCTGCTGCGATCGGTGGTGAAGCTGGAGCTGCTGCTCTGCTCCTGCAGCACGCTCTCTCTTTGCATTTGCAGAAGCAGCCTGCTTTGTGATGAACCTTTATGCAGGATTGATGCTGAGGAGCACTACGGTCACACGGGTGTTGCTTTCTCCTGCCTGTTTGAAGGCCTGGTGGGTTGCAGAGATGCATCAGAAGCCCGCAGCTCTTGCAAAGTGCAACAGGAAACCTTGAGTTTGCAAGTGCTGCCGTTGCAGCGGCGGTGCAGTGCAGCGCTTCCTTTGTGGCATTGCTTCATGCATTGCCTGCAGCAGAAAGCAAAGCGTTGGGCTGCGTGGGAAAGCAGTGGGGCAAAGCGTGCTGCAAAACACTCATCTTGCAGCCTGGGAAGTGCCAGCAGCTCCTTTTGGTGCTTGTGTGATAAATGCTGGCCTGATCACCTCCCCGTATTGCTCTTATGGTTGCTCGAACGCTGCTAGCAAACCTCGTGGGTGCCTCAGAGCCTGCAGGTGAGCAGTGGGCAGTCGTGCAGGAGATGGAAATCAATTAGGGTGCAATTAATGCAGCCCCGTGATTCAGTTCAGCTCGGATCAGAACCGCGCGAGAGCTTTGTGAATATTCAAATCCCATTTCATAAAGAGCGAGCTGTGCAAATGCTGGTCCTTAGCACGGGGTAGGGCACCAATGAGGCTTGTCGGACCAGATAGCAGACGAGCTTAAAGTCAGCGATCAAAACAAAGTGCTGCTTTGATAGCATCTCTTTACGGAGCGAACTTCAGAAGCACGGGATCACAAGAAGCCACTCTTCATTGGCTGTGCATCCTTGTGCAAGCAGGCAGGACTTTATGGAGAGAAGAAACGATCCCGTCCTGTGCTGATGGACCCGGTTCTCTTGCAGCTGTGCCTTCCTACAAACATAGGTGTCTTGGCAATGAGATGCTAAGAGCAAAAGGCAAGAACGAATATCCCTGGTTCAGGAGGGGAAGGCAGGAGCAGGCTCTCGGCTGGCAGGTGAAGTGCTCTTTTGGTGAGGAGGCCTGTTTAGCCAATAATGAGAAGCATATCTCAGTAATTGCAGCTCAGCAGCTCAAACCTGGCAGCCTCCAGGAGCTGAAGCAGCTCTCATAGAGTCCTGGAACCGCAGAGCTGGGGGGGGGTTGGGAGGGGATCTCTGCAGCTCCTCCAGTGCAGCCCCTGCCAGCAGTTCACCCAGGACTCACTTAACAGCCCCAGGACTCTCTTAGCACCCCCAGGACTCCCTTAAGACCCCCCCAGGACCCACCCCCAGATGTCTGAGGACCCCCCTCAGGGCTCCCCTCTTCTCCTTAATACCTTTCATCTCTACAATGATGGCCAGGATCTAAGGGGCTCCAGGGGGGCAGAGAGGGATGGGATGGCACAGGACCCCCGTGATGGGCTTAAAGACCCCCAGGGTCAGTGTCAGCCCCTCCAGAATGGGCTCAAGGTCCCGCTGATGGGCTCTGGGACCCTTGTGGTCAGTCTGAGCCCCCCCCATACAGGCTCTGGACCCTTCTGATGGGCTCTGGGACCCCTGTGGTCAGTGTGAGCCCCCCCCATATGGGCTCTGGACCCCTCTGATGGGCTCTGGGACCCCTGTGGTCAGTGTGAGCCCCCCTATATGGGCTCAAGACCCTTCTGATGGGCTCTGGAACCCCTGTGGTCAGTGTGAGCCCCCCCCATATAGGCTCTGGACCCCTCTGATGGGCTCTGGGACCCTTGTGGTCAGTGTGAGCCCCCCCCATATAGGCTCTGGACCCCTCTGATGGGCTCTGGGACCCCCAGGATCAGTGTCCAGCCCCTCCAGAATGGGCTCAAGATCCCGCTGGTGGGCTCTGGGACCCCTGTGGTCTGTATGAGGCCCCCAAATGGGCTCTGGACCCCTCTGATGGGCTCTGGGACCCCTGTGGTCAGTGTGAGCCCCCCCCATATAGGCTATGGGACCCCTATGGTCAGCGTGAGTCCTCCCCATATAGGCTCTGGACCCCTCTGATGGGCTCTGGGACCCCCATGGTCAGTGTGAGGCCCCCATATGGGCTCAAGACCCCTCTGATGGGCTCTGGGACCCCCGTGGTCAGTGTGAGCCCCCCCAGATGGGCTCAAGACCCTCTGATGACCTCTTGGACCCCCATGGTCAGTGTGAGACCCCCCACAACAAACTCAGGTCTTGCTCATGCACTCCAGGACCCTCATATTGGGGGGGGTGAGTCCCCCAAGTTGTGCTCCCGGACCCCCACAATGGGCTCAAGGTCACCCATGATTGGTGTGAGACCTCTCCCCCCCCAATGGGCACCTGTGCTGGGCTGTGCATTGGGCATTAAGGGCTCTTGCTTTGCGTGGCATTCTCAGTCCCCCCCATTGGCTGAGGATAGTGATGAATGAGCTGCGTGTCTACGTGAAATTCTGGGCCTTCAAAGCCACGTTTTATTCATGGCGTGTGCAACTTGTGAGGCTCATTTGCTCTCCTGTACGAAGGGTCAGCTCTCAGTTCCTTCCATGTCCTGCAGCATTTGCTTCTAGAGCTGTTTCTTCTCGCACCGGAGGCCGACTGCTGTTTGCTGTGTGAGCTCTGTTTGTTTCACAGGCTCCAAGAAAACACAATCCCTGCTCTCCTCATGGCTCTGTGCTCCATCTTTCCCACTTAATATTGAGCTATGGGTGCAGTGTAGCACCAAGGTAAGCACAGCTTTGCCTCAGTGTTTGATCATGGGAGATCAAGGCTCAGCAAACTTGCAGCAGACAGATTCCTATCGTGTGCTGTTTTAGGGCTTTATTTATTGCTTGCAACAGGCCCTACCTAGAATAACGCCTGCCCATGTTTGAGTGCATGGAGTATATTGGCAGCTCCTGTGCAGGGAGCACAGCTGGCAGTGAGCTCATGGCACTGTTCCCCTTGCAGCTCTGCTGCAGCTCCTCCCCTTTGCTTAAAGCAACCAAAGCAAGCCAGAAGGTTGGACGCCCGTGCTGTAAGGTCATGGAATGGCTTGGGCTGTGCTGAGCACTCCCCATCTGGATGCAGTGCTATGGATGAGGTAGGCCTTGCTACGGGTGAGGTAGGCCTTGCTACGGGTGAGGTAGGCCTTGCTACGGGTGAGGTAGGCCTTGCTACGGATGAGGTAGGCCTCGCTACGGGTGAGGTAGGCCTCGCTACGGGTGAGGTAGGCCTCGCTACGGGTGAGGTAGGCCTCGCTACGGGTGAGGTAGGCCTCGCTACGGGTGAGGTAGGCCTTGCTACGGGTGAGGTAGGCCTTGCTACGGGTGAGGTAGGCCTCGCTACGGGTGAGGTAGGCCTCGCTACGGGTGAGGTAGGCCTCGCTACGGGTGAGGTAGGCCTCGCTACGGGTGAGGTAGGCCTCGCTACGGGTGAGGTAGGCCTCGCTACGGGTGAGGTAGGCCTCGCTACGGGTGAGGTAGGCCTCGCTACGGGTGAGGTAGGCCTCGCTACGGGTGAGGTAGGCCTCGCTGTGGATGAGGTAGGCCTCGCTGTGGATGAGGTAGGCCTCGCTGTGGATGAGGTAGGCCTCGCTGTGGATGAGGTAGGCCTCGCTGTGGATGAGGTAGGCATTGCTATGGATGAGAAGGAGGTTGCAATGGAGGAGCTGCACAGGTCCCTTCCCACCCCCATGGCTCTGAGCTATTGCAGGGGGGGGGGGGGGGGACACCAAGTGAATGGGGCAACACCACCTCTATGAGCAACCTATGCAGATCCTCACCGCCCTCAGCATGACAACCTCGCTCCTTCCATCCATCCTCTGTTAGCTGGAAACCATCTCCCCTTATCCTACCATGCAAAGCCATCCCCTTCTTTCCTATAGTCCCCCCCATTTCTCGACTTATTTGCTGGAGAACTGAATCATTCTCCTTGTGCATCCCCTGTGGGCCTGTGCCAGTTGCAGAGATCAGAGCTCGTACTGGAGTGTGGGTGATGCTGGGTTTGTTTTGCTTTCTGTTTCCTGGCTTTTTTCAGAGCCAGCTTTAGTGCTTCTGCAGCTTGCCAACGAGCTGGGAGTCGGGTTGTGTTTTGGAAGGCATTTCCTTGGCTGGTTCTGTGATAACCCAATTGCTGATTGCATTTCGAGGTCTGCTTGTATCAGAAATGAGGGTTGGAAGAGAAGTGAAGCAAAAGGGGAGCAAGCAGGAGGACGACGTGGCTTAAAAGTCCAGCAGTGCTTTTGCAGCTCTGTGTCCAGGTCTTGTATTGGGCTCCCAATAGAAGAAAGACAGGGAGCTGTTGGAGAGGGTGCAGAGGAGGCCACAAAGATGCTCAGAGGGCTGCAGCACCTCCATACAAAGACAGGCTGAGGGAGCTGGGCTTGTTCAGCATGGAGAAGAGAAGGCTGCGGGGTGAGCTCAGTGCAGCCTGCCAGGACCTGAAGGGAGCCTATAGATGGGAGGGGAGTCAGCTCTTAATGAGGGCAGATAAGAGCAGGACAAGGGAAACGGGTTGAAGAAGATTGAGGTTGGATGTGAGGGGGAAGTTGTGGACAGAGAGTGTTGAGGTGCTGGAAGAGCTGCCCACAGAGGCTGTGGATGCCCCGTCCATCCCTGGAGGTGTTGAAGGCCGGGTTGGATGTGGCCCTGGGCAGCCTGGGCTGCTATTCAATGTGGAGGTTGGTGGCCCTGCATGTGGTTGGAGCTGCCATTCTATGGCTCTATGACTGGGGCCTTCCATATTACTGCAAGTGGTTTTTGGTAGCCTGCAGTGTTTTGGCCATGAAACACAGCCCTGGATTTTAGCCCCACGTTGCACTGAGCCGTGTCATAGTACCATAGTATCATAGTATCATAGTATCATAGTATCATAGTACTATGTCCTGCTCACAGCCAGCATTGTGGCTGCTGCTGAGCTGCAGGTAGGACTGCTGTAGGGCTTCTCATCCAGCTCAGCAAGCAAAGCATCCCCTGTGCCATCACAGCTCCTCCAACACTGCCCAGCGCTCAGCCAAGAGCTTGAAATAACCCCCCGGTCTCGGTTACTGCTATAATTACCCCCGTGTCATTTCATCTGTCTCATGATTTGCATATCGTTTTGCAGATGGCCAGATGGGAGAGGAAGCTAAATTTGCTGGCGCTCTCAAACCTGAATCGGTGAAGGTGTTTGTTTTATGAACTGAAATTTGCTGCTCAGTCTTATGGCTGAGAGCTGACACACAGAGCAGGGTATGAGGTCAGCCCTGAGTGCGTCCCACACTGCTGCTATCAGGAAAGGGTGGCCCTATACAGATGCTAATGGCAGATGAGTTGCTGTGGTCTTGCAATCAGGCAGCTGCAGCTGGATGCTGTTGCTGCAGAAATGCTGTCAGCCTGGCAGGTTACCTTTAAATCATTGCCTGAAACACCGAGCTGGAGCTACTGAGGCCAATGCTGGGTCAGTCAGGAAGGGGAACCTTTCAGCTTGGGTAGGGCAGGAGTCTTGGTGTGCTGTTCATGGGGGGTGATAGAGGACTTTGGGTTTTGTCCGTCGATCAAATGGTGCCTGGGCACCTCTGAGTCTCACAGGGATGGCTGGGTGGATGATGTGAGTGCTGGAAGGTGAGGAAGTGGATAGGAGCAACAAGAGTGGGACCGATGGTAGGGCTGCCTATGGCCTATGAGTGGGATGAGGGGTTTTAAGGATTCAAAGCAGCTCGGAAGGTGTGAAGTGATGATCCCCATCCTTCCTGCTCCTGTATCTCCTCTGTCCATCTGGATGCAGTGCTATGGATGAGCTCCTCCTCTGTCCATCTGGATGCAGTGCTATGGATGAGCTCCTCCTCTGTCCATCTGGATGCAGTGCTATGGATGAGCTCCTCCTCTGTCCCCTCCCTCACCCTGCTGGCTGCACAGCCCTGGATGCACCCAGGTTGGGTTCAAGGTGCTGCCCTCACCTGTCCCATCACACGGGGCCTTTTATGGCAGTGCTGCGCTCCATCCTCCAGCTCCTATCAGGTAGGGGTCACTGAGGGCGTAAGTAAGCATTAAGGATGCTTAATGTGATAAGGTGATGCTGGGCTCAGCTCTGAGCTCCATACAGGGCAGTCTGGGCTGACCCCGGCTGGGGGCTGAGCAGGTAAAGTGCAGCCCAGCTCCACGCCAGCCCTGCACTCCAGGAGCTGTTCCTGCACTGGTTGCTTTGCTGCCTCCATCGCCTCCATCAGGGCCCCGGGGCCCCGTGCTGGATGTGAAATAGGTCTATTGTTGCCGCAATTATTCTTGGAACAAGTGAAAATGACCTTTTATGTTTCCTTGACAACCTCGAAAACTTTCTTTTTGAAGCGATGGCAAGAAAACAAAAACGTGTTCTTGACTGAGGTACAACTCACAGCTGAGGGCTGCGGAGCAGAGGGGCTGTTAACCCCTATTGCAGAAGGGCAAGGCTAATTAAAAGGAGTCCAATAGGAGTTTAGCTGGTGGCCAGTGATGGCTTTGCAGGGTGTTTGTCACATGCAGCCCAGCTCCGTGTTCTGTTTGAATCAAGGGATGTGTTGGGGGGGGGGGGGTTTAGTTGGGAAAGTCATTGACCCCCCCCCTCTTTTCCTTCCGCTTTACAATAACTCTCTACCATTTTTCTTTCCCAGGATAGAGAATTCACACTGGATGAAGATCATTATCTGAAGCTGGGTAGAATCCAGGAACCGTAACCCAAATGTTTCTCTGTCTGTGGAGAAGATCTCACGTTTGAAATCACTTCTACTGAAGGTACCGTGCCTGCTTTGCCTTTGAACTGGGCTGCTTGGGATTGAGATTTGTCCTTCCTATTTCATACCTGTGATGCTGCTGGGAGGCTCCTGCTGAGCTTCTGTGATTGAACACTACAAAGGTAAAAGAGTTCTCCTATAAAGGAAGGCTTCCCAAAGGGACTGAGCTGTGAGTGATGTTGTTTCTTTATGGCAAAGCACTCATCCTGCTGAACCTTTAGGCAATGAGACGACCACCTTCAAGCTCCCACGAGGGTTTGGGCTTGTTTTATAGGTGATCTGTGAACAGAGGTGCTGCTGGAGCTGCTCGTGGTTGGAACAGCTTGTCCATAGGGGTGCCCCATCTCTGGAGGCATTCAGGGCCAACAGCCTGACCTGATCCCCTCCAGCCTAAGCTGTTTCGTGATAGTTTTGGCAGCCGCCGCACCTGCTGCTTTGATACAAGAGAAAATGGTTCTAGAAGCCTTTTAAAAGCCCGTAGCACGTGGGTGGTAACGAGATATTTGTGGTCATCCGTGCCAGCGAAATAGAGAGAGAAATAGAAAACAGTTGGCAGTCCCAGTGCAGCTCACTGGCAAACACGGTTGTTGTGGAGATGGAGCTGGCTCAGGGCTGGGATCTGCTCCCACTGGTGACGTGGGGGGAAGGGGGGGGTTCAGCAGCATAAGGGGAAGCTGCCAGTCATCAGCTGTAGTGGTTTGTTGTGAACCAGAGTGGCTGCAAAAGCAATTGAAGGGATAGGGAGAGTCCCTTACAAACCTACTGCTCTCACAAACCCAATGCTCGAGCACAGCGGAGCTTTGGGGCTCCATAACCTTCTATGGCAGTAAGTTCTATGGGTTTTTTTTCCTTCCTAATCGTAATTAATGCTCGGTTCTGCCTGTGTTAAAACAGGCTGCTTGGTATCTTTGAGGTGTCTCCATCCTTTGCTTTGCAGGGAGCTGTAAATAACCATCCCCTTCACCTCCTCCATCCCATTTGTGCCTTTCTTGGGCTCTGCTGTTTTGCTGAGCTGAACCCATCCATCAAGCTGAGCCGAATGCATCTTCCCTGGGCAGCTGTGCGTGTTCTACTTCTGCTCAGTCTCCTTCAGTAGGTGCTGCTCCGACCAGCTGTACTTGTTCCAGCTCTGCTCTCTCTTGTGACAGAAGCAAACCAGACCGGCGCTCGAGATGCGAACACACGATAGTCAGCAGTGATGTCGTGCCTTCTGTTCACTTGCTTGTTGTTCTTCCTTGTGATAACTCCTTGGAGCTCCTTGGCTGCTGCTCGGCACTTTGAGCAGCGACTCCAAGATCCTCTTTGAACAAATGGGATCTGTTTGGTTGGTGAGGTTGGTTCCTTTAGAAGCACTGCAATGCAGGGCAGAGGAAGGCTGCTCATCCGCTGTGTCCTGCTGCTAGAATGACTGCTCCCCCTTCTCCTATCACTCTCATCCTGTTTCTAAGCTCCCTTTAGGAGGGGAGGTCTCCCATCTCCAGGCTGCGTTCCCCTCCCTCAGCCCCATGCAGAGCTGCTGCAGCACGGCTTGGAGAGGGGGAACAATTAACAGCCCTGCAGGACCTGGGGGGGGTCCTGGTGGATGGAAAGCTGAGCAGGAGCCAGCAGGGTGCTCTGACAGCTCAGAAAGCAAATGGCATCCTGGGCTCCATCAGCAGAGGGGTGGCCAGCAGGGACAGGGAGGGAGGGGAGGCCCCATCTGCAGCTCTGTGTCCAGGTCTTGTATTGGGCCCCCAATAGAAGAAAGACAGGGAGCTGTTGGAGAGGGTGCAGAGGAGGCCACAAAGATGCTCAGAGGGCTGCAGCACCTCCATACAAAGACAGGCTGAGGGAGCTGGGCTTGTTCAGCATGGAGAAGAGAAGGCTGCGGGGTGAGCTCAGTGCAGCCTGCCAGGACCTGAAGGGAGCCTATAGATGGGAGGGGAGTCAGCTCTTAATGAGGGCAGATAAGAGCAGGACAAGGGGAATGGGTTGAAGAAGATTGAGGTTGGATGTGAGGGGGAAGTTGTGGACAGAGAGTGTTGAGGTGCTGGAAGAGCTGCCCAGAGAGGCTGTGGATGCCCCGTCCATCCCTGGAGGTGTTGAAGGCCGGGTTGGATGTGGCCCTGTGCAGCCTGGGCTGCTATTCAATGTGGAGGTTGGTGGCCCTGAGTGATCCTTGAGGTCCCTTCCAACCCAGGCCATGCTGTGATTCTATGTGTCTCTTCCCATAGCAGTCAGTGCTGGCACTGGGCAGTTTGGGGGGGTTTCTCTTTTCCTTGTGGTGTTCCAGGGCTGTGGGGATGTGACAGCTTGGAGTTGGACTCCGTGATCTTAGTGCTTCGTTCCAACCTTTCTGCTTTTTTCCTTTCATATCCATTGGAGAAGCCCACGTGAAATCCCTGATGGGGTTTTCAGGTGAAACCATCCATCTGTCCTTGCCCGTCTGGACATTTCCAGCTGTGTGTGTTAACAAATTGCATCACAGTTTGCTTTAAGCAAACCTCCCGTCGTCAAGTTGGACTTGGAAGTTCACCAGGTTCAATGGTTGAGGCTTTGATTCCCTGCTGCCGTTGTTCAGCAGCTGCGTTTTAAAGCTGTGGAGCTCTTTGAATGCTGGCTAACCCCGGAGATCAGTTGCCATCTAACTCACAGGTGTGTTCTGAACCTCTCTTTATCAGCTCTACAATCAGAGTAACATATATATGTGTACATATATATAACTTAAGCTTTCAGAGAGGGCATTTCCTATGAAAAAGTGGACTGAAAGCCTTATGGAAGCCAATTCATTGCAGGAATCCCTGCTTGCTAAGGCTGAATGATGGGAGGATCTCCACCTGTAGCACTGCTGATGCCATGCTGTCCTTCATGTTTTCACTAAGGGAAATTCAGAAGGACTAAGAACGTTCTCTTTTTGGATACAAGCAGGGTAATGTACGGCTCTCAGCGCTGCCATGTGTTTCCACTTAGTTACTAAGTGGAAAACGTTCAGCCTTTTAGTTTATCAGGAGCAGGCTTAAATAAGCTTAAAGAAAGGAGTCTGTAAATCTGTGGTCATTTCCTCCCAGTTTCCAGGAGGAGATGCCAGCTCTCATTTCTGCTCCTCCAAAGGCTGTTTATTGCTGGTCATGTTGTATGGAGCTCATTCTGGAAGGCAGGAGATGGGTGTTCCATTCACATAGAGTCACAGAGTGGGTTGGGTTGGAAGGGACCTGAAGGATCACGAAGCTCCAGTCTTCCACCACACACAGGCAGGGCCACCAACCTCCACATTGAATACCAACCCAGGCTGCCCAGAGCCCCATCCGACCTTCAATACCTCCAGGGATGGATGGGGGCATCCATACTGTGGATGTATCCAGTTTGATGTAATGGGAAAGGTAAACATGGGGGACCGTAAGTGAGTGTCGGTAGATGGCAGGAATGAGGTTTTCTTTGATGTGAGGTTTGGTGAAGGAATGACAAGGAGAACGGTTACTGATATATAGGGAACTCGAGTTCATTTGGAATAGCTATCCTGCTATCCCCCTGCTATCCTCTGCACCCAATTTGTGAGCTAATTCTTCCTGATCCTATGGTGGAGCTGTAGGGTTGCCGTGATGGGGCTGTAGGGTTACCATAATGGGGCTGTAGGGTTACTATGATGGATCTGTAGGGTTACCATGGTGGGGCTGTGGGGTTGCCATGACGGGGCTGTAGGGTTGCCTTGATGGAGCTGTAGGGTTACCTTGGTGGGGCTGTAGGGTTGCCATGATGGGGCTGCAGGGTTGCCATGATGGGGCTGTAGGGTTGCCATGATGGGGCTGTAGGGTTGCCATGATGGGGCTGTAGGGTTGCCTTGATGGGGCTGCAGGGTAGGGTTGCCATGATGGGGCTGCAGGGTTGCCATGATGGGGCTGTAGGGTTGCCATGATGGGGCTGTAGGGTTGCCTTGATGGAGCTGTAGGGTTACCATGATGGAGCTGTAGGGTTACCATGATGGAACTGTAGGGTTACCATGATGGAACTGTAGGGTTACCATGATGGAACTGTAGGGTTACCATGATGGAACTGTAGGGTTACCATGATGAAGCTGTAGGGTTACCATGATGGAACTGTAGGGTTACCATGATGGAACTGTAGGGTTACCATGGGGCTGCTCTCCAGCCTCTCATCCCCCACTGTGTACAGAGCCAGGACTGCCTCTGTCACACATACAGAATTCAGCTCTTCCTCCTGTTAAAGGTTCCCATGGTTTCTGATCACCAAGCCCTCCATTTAGTCCAGATCTCTCTGTAAGGCCTCTCTTGCACTCAAGGGACTCAACAGCTCCTCCCAATGGCGTGTTGTACACAACCTTACTTGGTGTGTGCCTTCAAGTCCTGCATCCAGGTCATGGATGAAGATGTGGAAGAGAACTATCCCAAACATGGAGCCCTGCAGAGCCCTAGCAGTGCGCTCAACCCCATCCATCAGCTTAGTGTAACCCTACTGACTACAGAGCTCTGAGCCCAACCCATCAGTCAATTGCTCACCCAGCAGGTTCTGGTTTTGGCTAGCTGTATGCTGGGCAGTTTGTCCAGAAGGATGCTGTGAGGCCTTGCTGAAACCCAAAAGGATGACATCAGCCGGCTTTCCATGGTCAGCTAGGTGGGCAACCCATCATATAAGAAGACTAAATTGGTTAAACGTGATCTTCCCCTCCTGAACCCACATTGGCTGTGACCAATGACTGCACTGTAATGAATTACCAGAATCTTCCTTTCTTGAAAACTGAGACAACTTTTGCCAGCTTCTATCGAGTCACAGAATGATTAAGGTTGGAAAAGACCCCTCAGGTCAAACCCAACCATCAGCCCATCTCCACTCTGCCCTCTGAACCACGTCATGAACTGCCACATCTACGTGTTTCTTCCAGTTGACCCTTCATTCATTCCAAGACCATTTGAGTGAGATGTCATGATGACATCAGACAGCTCTTTGAGTACCCTGGAATAAATCCCATTGGGCCCTATAGATTTACACCCATCCAGCTGGAGCAGCAAATCTACACAAGCTTGAGGTTCGCTGGGGGTTTATCATTCCCACAGTCATGATCCTCCATCTGAGGATCTGGGAGTCCCAGGACCCATCTTATGTACTGAAGACAGTCAAGCAAGGTGGTTAAATGGAGAAACTTGGTCAGTTCATCGAAAGTGAATGGAAGTATCTGTACTTAATGGTAGAATCAGTTTTGTAGGTGGTGAATTAGGTGCTCCAGGAGGTAGAGTGTAAAACTGGATGGGTGTTCCTTGCTTCACTAAGGCAGGAGGAGCTGATTCATCCCTTTGGTACATCCCTTTACTGACCCGATTCATCCCTTTGGTACATCCCTTTACTGACCCGATTCATCCCCTTGGTACATCCCTTTACTGACCCGATTCATCCCTTTGGTACATCCCTTTACTGACCCGATTCATCCCTTTGGTACATCCCTTTACTGACCCGATTCATCCCTCTGGTACATCCCTTTACTGACCCGATTCATCCCTCTGGTACATCCCTTTACTGACCCGATTCATCCCTCTGGTACATCCCTTTACTGACCCGATTCATCCCTTTGGTACATCCCTTTACTGACCCGATTCATCCCTTTGGTACATCCCTTTACTGACCCGATTCATCCCTTTGGTACATCCCTTTACTGACCCCATGTCTTTCTGTCCTAAGGTGGAGGTGGTCTGGGTGTTGTAGCTTGGTGAATGCTGAACATGGTACTGCTCTTTAGGCTTCGGGGCCTACCAACAAGCCAATGAGGGCCTGCTGGTCTGAGGATTGGGACCTCAACAGCAAAGCATGCATATGGAAAACTGTTCTCTCCTGCAGAGACCGAGCTGAGCTCTGGGAGAAGATTCAGCAGTTCTGCAAGAGGAAACAAACAAGCAGACCATGTGATTATTCGGCGTACATGGGCTTGTTCCTTCCCCTGCTCTGAGCAGAAAATAGTGTCCTGGCCTCTGAGGAAGAGGCTTGGGCTCCAAAAACGGCCACTTCTGCTTTTGTCCTCATTCAGTTACAGCGGTGACCGAGCTCCTCGTGGTGAGCAGGGTGTGCTTCCTTTCCTGCAGCACAGCTCTATAATGTGCTGCTTTTCCTTTCTTGGGCTGTGCCAAGTGCCACACGTGGAGCGAGGGAAGGATGCTCTTGTTTCTCATTGGCTCTCCACCTTCCTCTGCTGCTTCTGATGCACGGTGACCTGACGTTCCTTAACTTCAGCAGTGGGTTTAGTGCTCAGAATTGGGCTATTTCGAAGTTCCTCAGCTTTGTTTCCTGTCCTACGGGTTCATTTCCTAACACCAGAAATGGACTTTATTTCCTGTTCTGCACCCTGGCTCTATGAGACCACCCCATCCCTTCCATGTGGGATGGCTGCGGTGCCTGGGGGTCCTGCTGAGCAGCGGATGCTGCTGTGGTTCCTCAGTCAAGCTCAGGTTCTCTCTGGACACATCCCATTTCTTAGGAGCACTTCTGTCCCAACAGTTCATATCACCTCAGGAGATCATAGGATCATAGAATTACCCAGGTTGGAAAAGACCTTGAAGATCATCAAGTCCAACCGCAGCCTAAGATCATTGAGCCCAAGCCCTCTGCTAAAGCAGGTACCCTCCAATGGGTACCAGATCCCATCTCAGTCTTTTCTCCAGGCTAAACAACCCCAGCTCACTCAGCCTTTCCTCATATGGGAGATGCTCCAGGCCCTGTATCATCTTTGTGGCCTTCCATTGGACTCCTTCTAGGAGATTCCTGTCCTTTTAGAACTGGGGAACCCAGATCCAGACATGGAATTCTAGATGTCCAAGCCAAGGATGGCTCTTTTGTTTCCCCTATGACTTGGACAGCTCCTCGTAATAGAACCATGGAAAGTTATGGGGAAAAGATGGAGTGGATTGATGGGCAAAGGGCCTACCTTCCAAAGGTAGGAGTTACACGTGTTCTCCATGCACACATTACCGTGGTTTCCTGAGTTTTTTAACCATCATTCCACATTTATACGTGGAATACGTGTGTATTTAGGTTAGCCGCGCACCCAAACATGCCTTAGATGAAGGCCTTTTCTGTCAGCTTTTCTCTTGATGAATTTACAGCTCAGCACGGTTAGTTAAAAATATCTGAGGAACAGTTTGTGATGAACACACGATACGGCCGAGCAGCGTTGCTGGGAGGGTGTCACGTAGGTTGGAAATTCAGATGGCTGCTCTGAGCTCAGAAATTCATTTATAAGAGCGTTTTCAAGTAGCTGGATGGGGCAGATGCCGAAGCTTTTGCTTATTGCTGCTGAGATTTAACTTCTTCGTTTTAATATCGAGAATATTGAAAGCTCAGATTAGAAACTGCTCCTTTCTGCCAGAATTTGTGCTAATTCTGGCAGGGGATTTGTTTCCAGAAGGCTGGGATTCAGCCCACGCTGATCAATCTGATGCTTGGGCAGGTTTCTAGGCTGAGCCTTCGTTTGCACAACTCCTGGCCTGTCAGCTCCATGTAGAACCCATGGCTTGGAATGAAAGGGTCCTTAAGGAGCAAAGAATTATGGTATGTTTGGGTTGGAAGGGACGTTATATATCATAGAACCATTGAGTGGTTGGGTTGGAAGGAGCCTTATGGGTCATAGGGCTGTAGAATGGTTGGGTTGGAAGGGGCCTGATGGGTTATAGAGCTGTAGAATGGTTGGGTTGGAAAGGACATTATGGGTCATAGAGCTGTAGAATGGTTGGGTTGGAAGGGGCCTGATGGGTCATAGAGCTGTAGAATGGTTGGGTTGGAAGGAACCTTATGGGTCATAGAGCTGTAGAATGGTTGGGTTGGGAGGGGCCGGAAGGGTCATAGGGCTGTAGAATGGTTGGGTTGGGAGGGACCTTATGGGTCATAGGGCTGTAGAATGGTTGGGTTGGAAGGAACCTTATGGGTCATAGGGCTGTAGAATGGTTGGGTTGGAAGGGACCTTATGGGTCATAGAGCTGTAGAATGTTCGGGTTGGGAGGGACCTTATGGGTCATAGAGCTGTAGAATGGTTGGGTTGGAAGGGGCCTGAAGGGTCATAGGGCTGTAGAATGGTTGGGTTGGGAGGGACATTAATGATCATAGAGCTGTAGAATGTTCGGGTTGGAAAGGACATTAATGATCATAGAGCTGTAAAATGGTTGTGTTGGGAGGGACCCTATGGATCATAGAGCTGTAAAATGGTTGGGTTGGAAGGGACCTTATGGATCATAGAGCTGTAGAATGGTTGGGTTGGAAGGGACATTAATGATCATAGAGCTGTAGAATGGTTGGGTTGGGGGGACCTTATGGGTCATATTGCTGTAGAATGGTTGGGTTGGAACAGACTTTATGGGTCATAGAGCTGTAGAATGGTTGGGTTGGAAGGTTCCCCTCAGCCCCACCCCCACTATGGGCTCGATGCAGGGATGGGGAAGATCTGAAGGATTTCCCTTCAGGTCTGACCCCAGTCTCCCCTCTTCTAGATTAAAGCCATTCCCCTGTGTCCCATTGCTCTTTACCCATGTACAGAGCTGCTTATCAGCTCCCTTTAAGTACTTCGGGGTTGCAATGAGGTCTCTCTGCAGCCTTCTTCAAGCTCCGCTTCCCATAAGATGTGGGATCTCTGCCTCAAGATGCTGAAGTCTAAAGGCAGCTGGTGAATGGGGTGTGCAGGACCAGTGAAGGGTCCTTAAGCTGAGGTGGGGCAGGGATCACTCCTTATGGGGAGAGCCCCAAGAGCCCTATGGATATGGCATTTGGGTACATGGTCAGTGGGCATGGTGGGGATGGGTTGGGGTTGGACTCTCAGCGGTCATAGAGGTTCTTTTCCAACTTTAATGATTCTATAAAGAGCGAGAGATTGGACTAAAGGAAAACGAAGATCTGTGGTTTAAATTGTGCCAAACTGATCCGAGTTCCTTCATTGGCAGCTGATGTTTTGAACTAAAGGAACTGAGAACATCTCGTTTCTTCGTGGAGATCATAACGGTGTCTTGTGTGATAGTTGGAAGGGCATTACCAGGTCCTGCAGTGGCAAAGGGCAGAGTTGTTTGGGGGAGGGATGAAGCTGGAGGTGGGACTCAAGAAGAGTTTCATAAGGATGGGTCTGGGCATTGCCTTGTGCTGGTATCGTGAATGATGTGTGAAGGTGTGCTGGGGAAACCAGCTCATAAAGCAGATGGGTACAGCTCCCATTGAGAAAGGTCAGGATAACCCCATGGTTGGGATGAAAGAAAGGGATGGGGTGAAAACGAGTTACATAAAGCAACAGTGCTCTCCATTTAGTGACCGCTGTTTGAAGGCAACGTAATGTCCCACAGCTGGTGTTCGGCTGCTCTGCTGTGATGTGAAATGGCCACGTGAAGCTTTCTGTGGAGGAAGAGGATGGTGACGAGGGCTGCCTTGCAGCAAATACTTAACGTGTAGGAGGAAGTGGTGACTTCAGCTGCTATGTTTGGCGTTGGTTTATAGTACCTTTTGCCACTTCTCTTATTGGTAACCAGCCGTGAGTCCCAATTGGAAGAGCTATACAACGTGGAGCCCCTTGGGTTGACACGTGTGCAGGTCGTTGAGCATCGTCTGTTTCCGGATGGTTGGGAACAGAACTTATTTGACAGATGGGATTTGGGCTGCCCAGCCTTGCACCCTTTAGGTTGATACAAAGCACGAGTCTCTTTGCTCTGCTGATTGTAGGACCGTGGGATGACTTGGGCTGGAAGGTCCTAGAAGCCCATCCTGCCATGGCAGGGGCACTTCCCATACACCAGGCTGCCCAAAGCCCCATCCACGGCCTGCCACGGCCTCCCTACCCTCATGATAAAGAATTTCTCCCTTTATATCTAAGCTAAATCTCCCCTCTTTTAGTTTCAAGCCGCGTAAAGGAGGAATAAAGAGGGAAGGTCGAAAACTGACTGATATTCTTCTGCATCCCAGCTAGGTGTGTCCCATCATCATGTTCTGGAAGTTTGATTTGAACACGACGTCGCACGTGGACAAGCTGCTGGATAAAGAAGATGTGACACTCCACGAGCTGATGGACGAAGATGACATCTTACAGGAGTGCAAGGCGCAGAACCGCAAGCTGCTGGATTTCCTTTGCCAGCAGCACTGCATGGAGGAGCTGGTCAACCTCATCACACATGAACCCCCCATGGATATGGATGAGAAGGTCCGCTTCAAGTAGGTGCTCCTTTTTCAGTCCTGCATGGGAGAGAACGGGATGAGAGGTCTGGATGTGAGAAATGAGTGGCTTCATCACCAATGTCCTTTTGCAGGAGGGTTTTCAGGCTCTCAACTGATTTCGCTGCGTATTTTTTCCTCTTGTAGTGAACTTTCAGAGCTTCGTTTCTCTCTTCTTAATGGCTTTTCATTGAGTGCCTTGCTGGCTGCTCAGAACATCGCACACAAATTAATCTCTATCTCCCAGGTACCCCCAGGAGGGTCAGCGTTACACCGCTGTCCTTATTGGAGAGGATGGATTAATACTTTCCTTAGCAATGAAAGTTAATGAGCTGAGGAAATGGGGAATCGTGTGAGACTCGGGTCCCGTTCCTGGAACGTGCCCATCATGTGCAGGAGGAGACAATGAGGGATCCCAGTGCCCCTCTGGTTCTTATTCACACAGTGCCCATTGCACTGCAGGGTATTCCCATACTGCTGTTAACCAGGCCATCTTATCCATGCCAAACAGGCAGGGGGGGGGGGAGAAGATGTGGCTTGGCATAAGCATTAACTTCCAGGTGCCTTTAATTTCATATGCAGGACGTGCCTTTTGCAGGCTCTAAGGTCATATGTGTGCTTTCCTTTTGGAGATGCTTCCAGCACTGCACAAAGATGAGTGGAGAAGCATTGCCAAAGCACATTGAGGCACCAGAGAGAGGGGAGAGAGTCTAAGCTCATTAAAAACTAAGGAGGTTTTTGGGATAGGGAGCACCTTATAAGCTCTAAATCCAAAAAGGGAATCCAGTTTTTGGCACTTAGAAAAAGCTCGAGAAGTTTTTTTGAACTGGAGCAGGAGAGAGAAAAACTTGGTGGGCTTGGAAGGATGTTCTGCTTGGAGTGATGCGTGCTGCAGGGCTGCAATCAGCACAACGCTTTGGTCCTGGGATCACAGAATCATAAAGGAACAGAGGTGGGAAAAGACCTCCAAGGTCACCAACCTCAACCCATCCCAGCGTGCCCAGCACTGACCGTGTCCCCAAGTGCCACATCTCCAGTGTTCTGGAACACCCCCAGGGATGGAACACATCTCCCTTTCTCCCCATCCCTCAAAGCAGCCCTTGTCAGCATCTGACCCAATGCCAGCAAGGTGAAAGTTCATGAAGTTCAGGAATTGCAGCTCAGCTGTAAATCCCCATGGAAGCACAGCGAGCAAAACGGAGCAACCAGGTGAAGGGCTGTAGCAACCCGAGTGGTGCATTAAACCACTTAGCATGAACTCGTTGGCATAGCAGGGTTGTGCTATGGGCACATGGGCTGTGTGGCAAGGAGCTGAAGGTGGAATCACTTTATAACAGGAACCTACTCAGATTTACCATCCTTCTAGGAGCAAAAAAGACATAAAAACCCAATCCCCAGCTGACGATAATATAGCAGGAGGAATCGTTACTGCATGCATGGGGAGCAGCTGGTCAGGAGCTGCAGAAGGCTGAGAAGCTCACAGCTGCCCTTGGAAATGCTTCAGTCATTCCTGATCCGTGCAGAGCTGGTATTAAAAAGGTTTGAAGTAGCAGGAAGCTGGTTTAGTTAAAGAGAGATGAATAACCCATTGCAGGTAAAGGGAAACCCTCACAAAAGGGAGGATACGGGGGGAAGGATTAAAGGAGTCCAAGTACAAAGGAGCTGATGAGCCCACCTGGAAGAGCAAGAAACAAGGCCAGGAGAAGGAAGGGGATCCACCTGTGGTCAAGTAGCAATTGAAATACATGATCCAGTGTGATAAAACACCCATACATAACATACTAGGGACAGGGTTTATATAGATACCCCATGCACACCAATGACCCTCATTGTGCCTTCATTCAGTGCTGCTCCATAAGCTCCACAGGTGCCCGTTTCCATTGGAGTTTCCATTTCACCTTTAGTTGTGTGCCCCGCAGATACCCCAACACTGCCTGCGAGCTGCTGACCTCGGACGTGCCCCAGATCAACGACAAGCTGGGTGGGGATGAGACCCTGCTCAACATCCTCTATGACTTCTTGGATCATGAGCCACCCCTGAACCCGCTGCTCGCCAGCTTCTTCAGCAAGACCATCGGGAATCTCATCGCAAGGAAAACAGAGCAGGTAACCCATTCCATTTACACACGTGAAGTAATACATTTGACATGACACAATGGAAGGAAGGGGTGATATGCAGAGGGACCTCGATAGACTCGAAAGGTGGACCCAGGTAAATCTAATGAGGTTTGACACGGCAAAGTGTGAGGTTATGCACTTGGGCTGGAGGAATCCCAGGCATATATAGAGACTGGAAGGAGCAGAGCTTGGGAGCAGCCCTGCAGAGAAGGACCTGGGGGTCCTGGTGGATGGAAAGCTGAGCAGGAGCCAGCAGGGTGCTCTGACAGCTCAGAAAGCAAATGGCATCCTGGGCTCCATCAGCAGAGGGGTGGCCAGCAGGGACAGGGAGGGAGGGGAGGCCCCATCTGCAGCTCTGTGTCCAGGTCTTGTATTGGGCCCCCAATAGAAGAAAGACAGGGAGCTGTTGGAGAGGGTGCAGAGGAGGCCACAAAGATGCTCAGAGGGCTGCAGCACCTCCATACAAAGACAGGCTGAGGGAGCTGGGCTTGTTCAGCATGGAGAAGAGAAGGCTGCGGGGTGAGCTCAGTGCAGCCTGCCAGGACCTGAAGGGAGCCTATAGATGGGAGGGGAGGCAGCTCTTAATGAGGGCAGATAAGAGCAGGACAAGGGGAAATGGTTTGGAGTTGAAGGAGGGCAGATTGAGGTTGTATGTGAGGGGTAAGTTGTGGACAGAGAGTGTTGAGGTGCTGGAAGAGCTGCCCAGAGAGGCTGTGGATGCCCCGTCCATCCCTGGAGGTGTTGAAGGTCGGGTTGGATGGGACCTTGGGCAGCCTGGGCTGCTATTCAATGTGGGGGTTGGTGGCCCTGCATGTGGTTGGAGCTTCATGATCCTTGAGCTCCCTTCCAACCCGGGCCATGCTGTGCAGATTCACTCACTTGTGCTGTTTACATCCTAGGAAAGAAAAGAGAGCTAAAGAGATTTCATTTCATCCTGCCTCGAAGCAGGAGTGCTGTCCCAGCTGATGGTTCTATGATCTCTCAGCCTGATGGTTGAGAGCAGAGCATGGAGGTGCCGTCACATCTCTTTGTTGCCACAGCAGCTGACGATGATGGTTTTTTTGCTTTCCAGGTGATCGCCTTCCTAAGGAAAAAAGACAAGTTTATTAGCCTGGTGCTAAAGCATATCGACACATCAGCCATGATGGACCTCCTGCTTCGCCTCATCAGCTGCGTGGAGCCCGCCACGCTACGGCAGGAAGTGCTGAACGTGAGAACGTGCTGCTTTTCTTTCTTTGCCACACTGGGATCAGGGTTGTTTTGTTTGTTGAAGGGCTGCTGCTCTGTTGGTCACTTGGGAGGAGAGCGGATCTGCTCTTCTGAGAGCTGCCTTTCTAGATGCTGGGCTCCATGTGTTTGCCCTGCAGCTCAAGCTCAATACCTGCCCAGCAGGATGAACCCCATAACAGGAAAGGATTTCAGCTCCTTTTTCCATCTAGCAACCACTGTTTGACTTCAGCTGGTTTTGCTGCAGAGCTTTTCACGAAGGAAATCTGTCATCTTTCCCAGCGTTCTGAGTTTCAGACCCATCATTTGGGGGCAGTCATTGGTTCTTAATCCTGCACTCTTCTCCTATACTATAGGAGGTGAGATCTCCTCCCTCCCACCCTCCTTTCTAACATGCTCCCTTATGAAGCATCTCACCCAGGCTCTGTTTGCTGTACAGGTAGGGCAGGTTTGTCTCCCTGGGTGAGGTTGCTTTGTCCCCTCTGTTGTGAGCAGCTTTATAGGAGTTGATCCTGCTTTGGAACCAGAGGAGCAATGCACTGTGTGGAAATCTGTACCGTGGCTCTGAAGCCCACAGCAAGCTTTGTATGTTTGGCAAGCTTTGCTGCCCAAGCTTTCTATGTCCAGAGCACAGCAGAGCTTAGCAGTGTGCTTAGCAGTGTGCTTTGCAGAGCTCCACAACAGCTTTGCAGCAGCAAAGCGTAACAATTACCGGGATAATGCGATTCTTTCTCCTTCTGATCTTCAAAGGAACGTTTGAACCCAATGCTGCAACGCTGCTGAAAGCTTCCCCTGAGCTTCAGCTGGGCTGTCAAAGTGCTCCTTGTGTTTTACAGCAGCGGGTTTGCAAAGAAAGCACCTTACAGCACAAATGAAACCAATTGCTGCTCTGCGTAAGGAGTCTCACAGCATCTCACTGCGCATTTAACGTTCACATTGTCATCTTAGCAACTCCCTGCTCACTGCATTGAGGGTCTGTCATTCCCTGCCCTCAGTTTTAGAGGTCCTGGGGTGGTTGGGCAGTGCTGGTGGCTCTGTGCTTTGCATTCAGCTGGGTGAACCCTCTTAAGTTGTGTGTTGAAAGTCTTCTGTGCTGCTTCTTTCTATACCATGTTGGCCAGGGTGGAGGTTTTCTCTGCCTTTAGTAGAAATGTTTGGCTTCCAGAGCCAAGTGGAGCTGGGCCAGCAACCCCACGAGCACTTTGTGGTTGGCATTGCCATAGAAAGAGGCAGCCTTCCTTCCTCTGTCCCTTCATGCGTGTTCTGCCCATCCAGTTCTTCTTGTACCGTTGCCAGCTGAAGCGTTCTCGTGGCTGCAGGGTGACACGGAGCTGGGAACAGACCCAGCAGAGAACACCTCTCTCTTCCTCGTGCTCTTTGCTTGCAGCCAGATCTCTTCCTCCATTGGTTGCGTTGCTTCCTTAGGTCTTCATTTTTGCACGGCCTCATACAAGATAAGTGGGTCAGCAGCAGCAGCAGCAGGAAGAATGTTAGCAGTACCATCTCATACCTTCTTGGAGCATCTGGGGTGATGATTCTCTTCCCTCATCTTGTATCTGAGGGCATCCAGCCTACAATGGCAAAATTTCTATCCTTTATCAGCTTCCTTTTTGTTCCGATATAGATTGCTTCTTGAAGCATTTATAATGCTGGGAGAGATAAGTGCATCAGAGGAATCCGTCCTCTATCTGTGTGTTATTAATGTAGTCTTACCTGGAAAAACACAAGCAGAGCTGCTCCATAGGAGAGGTTCCATCAGGGATTGATGCGGGCAGTGATGGTGGCACACAATAAAAAGCTGCTGTGTGCCGTCCTGCTTTTCTCTGTTGTTATAGCTGTGACTGGTGAGGGATACCCAAGCTAAAGTCATGCTATTAGTAGGTCTGTTTGCAGCAGGTTTTAGAACAGGGGGTGTCGTTGAAGTCCTGATACATACAATGGACTCTTTTAATCACTAGCCTGCACAGTTGACTCACAGTGCAATACAGACGGTCCCTATGGAGGTCCACTCTGGTCCCACCAGAGCAGATTGCTCATGGCTTTGTCCAAATGAGTCTTCAGTATCTCAGAGAGGAGAAACGTGTCCAGGCACTCATCCAGTCTCAGATCCCTTCCCTAGCATCGAGTTCGAATCTCCCTTGGACATCATGGGGGCTCTTGTTCCATCCTGTGTCTCCAAGCCTCCCATCTCTACCTGCCTCCCATCCCTACCTGCCCCCCATTACAGGTGGTTTTGAGTTAGAAATGAGGAGATTCCCATTAACTTGGCCGACAGTGTTTTGGTGAGTTGCCACCTTCATTGCCATGGGGAGATTGAGGCTTAGGATCTGGAAGAAGGGATTTCAGTGGGTGGATATGAGAAAGGATGGTTGCAGGCCAAGGGAGTAAATGGGGAATGGGCAGGTGCCTTGTGGGTGCAATGGAGATGGTAAAGCAAGGCATGGAGGCAGGGCAGGGATCAGCTCCACTGGATGGGCTTTTGTTGACCGGATTTCATCTCGAGGGCCTTTTCCAGCTAATAAAAGATAATAAAAGGTAGCGTTGAAGGGGACGGGAGATACACGGAACCTTCTCATAAAGGTGGGAGGCTGTTGGCTTTCCTCCGTGACTCATCTGAAGAGTGATGGGAGGAGATAATATCATTATAGAAACCTCCAGAGTTCTTTTCCTTCTAATTATGGTTCGGTCGGTCATTTCCAAAGCAACTGAGAGTGCATTAGTTTAACGGATGGGAGCCATTGGGGTGATGGATGTTACACGCTCGGCCATTGGGGTGATGGATGTTACACGCTCGGCCATTGGGGTGATGGATGTTACACGCTCGGCCATTGGGGTGAAGGCCATTTAGGAGCCGGGCTGGAGACCTTGGACCTTGAACCACAGTGTGATTCTATGACCGGTCCCCATAGACGTTCCCCATGCCTTTGATACTGAAGGGCTCTGTGTTATGCCAACCTTCTCAAGGATCCTCTTGTTTTGAACGCCGTCGATAGCAAACAATGACTCTTCTTTTCCCTTCCTTTCCCTGCAGTGGCTTAACGAAGCAAGAATCATTCAGAGACTCGTGGAGCTGATCCATTCAAGCCAGGATGAGGATGTGAGTATGGCAAGACTCGAGTTCTGTGTCTGCGGGCAGCACGTCCTGCAAGGTGAAAGGGCTTCATCGGGTCATTTGGTTTTCTTGGTGCATGAAGCAGTTGAGAAGGTGTCCCAAAAGTCAGGAAGATCCTCTGTTAGGCTTTAACTCTATGAATGCTTCTAATAATTCCATGTTAACCAATAGCAGGTGAATAATATAGAGCGTGGTAGCACTCATAGAGCGACACCGCAGTTTCTCCCGTGGCCAGAATGAGGCAAGTTGAGAAGCTAACACCGACTGCGTGCTCCGTGTCATTTACAGAGGCAATCCAACGCTTCCCAGACCCTGTGTGATATCATAAGATTGAGCAGAGACCAGAGCAATCAGCTGCAGGATATACCTGAGCCTGATCCACTTCTCACCGCACTGGAATCGTAAGTTCTACTCAAGGGGGTTGTTGCTAAACCAGCCGTTGGCATTGCCTGCCTGTCATTTGGGAGCTGTTGGTGAGTGCAGCATTAACATGACATCAAACAAGGTTCCTTTAGACCTAAAGGTACGTTGTAGCACCTGCCTTACCCCCAGGTAGCTCAGCAGTGCACCTCAAGCTTATTGAGGGTGCTCTCCAACCCCCTCATCCAACATCATCAGCGAAGATACTAAACAGGGCCAGTATTAATGCTTGGGGAGAACACCACTTGTGACCATTGCTGGTTGGATTGAGCTCCATGCATCACCACAATTGCATATCCCCAGTCCTGGAAACCCTCATTAGGGGCTGAACCTCATCAAGGACTGAACCTCATCAGGACCGAATGGCTCCAGAGCCTTTCAGCTGCGGGCTGAGCCTTTCTCTCTGCTGGGTTATTCATAGACAGCTCAGGTCTGCCCTGCATGCCATGGCTGCTCTCACTCTGCATCCTCTCCTTTCTCAGCTTCCTCCTCTCTCAGTGGCTCAGCAGAGGGACACAGAGCTGTGCTTGGGGCAGGACCATGCTGCCCATGGGGGTAGAAATCCATCACTGATCCTGGGCTGCACAGGGGTTGCAGAGAGCTACAGGTGGAGCTTTGGGTCTTACTGCACTCAGAGCATCCTCAACAGCTGCTCCATCCCCTCCCCTCTCCCTCCCAGTCTCCTTCTGTTGTGGTTTTCTTTGTTGCTGTCACGTTTTCACTCGGCACCTGCATTGGTTTTGTGCTTTCAAAAAGCCTTTCTGAAAGTCGTTAGGCCGCTTGGTTATTTCAAAGGCAAAGCATTCAGAGCAGAAGGCTGTTGCTGTTGATCCCCAGCTGTCACGTGGCTCATGTTTTCTCCCAGGGACTTTTTACCAAGCATTACCAGTGACCTTTTTCATCTATGAACGCTAAATTAACCATCACTTAAGACCACCGGGAGCCATGGCCGGAGTCACACAGCCCTCGTGTTCATCCTGCTTTGAATCCATAGAACACAGCAGGGAGAAAAATGGGGCCGTTGCCTTATGTTTGTCATTTCAGGTGGCCTTTGAATGGCAAAGTCACGTTTAAATGCTTGAAAGGTCCATTATTGTCATCCATTGTGACTCCAGCATTGGTCAGTACTGCACTTGGGGGTCTCCCTCTCCCCCTGCCCTCGACACTCAGGGTTTGGAAGGCATCTTCCTTTGCTTTAAAGGCTCAAAGAGGCAGTGAAAGGCTTCGGATAATAGGTGGAAGCTAAGACTTAAATCCAAGAAAACGGGTATTTTTGTGATTAAAGCAGCAGCTGAATGTGACTAATAACACAAACTGCGCTTGCCCAACAGGCAGGAATGTGTGGAGCAACTCCTGAAGAATATGTTTGATGGAGAGCAGACTGAAAACTGCATCGTGAACGGAACGCAGGTTCTGCTAACATTGCTGGAGACGAGGCGCTCTGGGTAAGTCAGCACTTTGCTCTCTTGACCAGAAGGATTTTAGCTGTTCCAATCTAGTTTATCATGAAGGATAGAGCAAAGGTCTCTGGGGAGGGAGGGAGATGCTGAGGAGCTCAGTGTTTTAAAGGAGGAAATAGGAGGAGTGAAGGAGGTGATGGAAGGAGAGGTAACAGAGGGAGAAATGGCAGGAGATGGCATTGGGTTGTTGTTGGGCAGGCATGCATGGTTCATAGGGTGTTGGGAATGGGTTGGTGGTTGGACTCAATGATCATAGAGGTCGTTTCCAACCTGAATGACTCTGTGATCCTATAAATGGGGATGTTGGGGATGGGATGGTAGGTATGGGTTGGTGGTTGGACTCAACGATCATAGAGGTCGTCTCCAGCCTTAATGATTCTGTGATCCTATAAATGGGAATGGTGGGGATGGGATGATGGTTGGACTCAATGATCATAGAGGTTGTCTACAACCTTAATGACTCTCTGGTCCTATAAATGGGGATGTTAGGTATGGGATGTTGGGGATGGGTTGATGGTTGCACTCAACGATCATAGAGGTCATCTCCAACCTTAATGATTCTGTGATCCTATAAGTGGGAACAGTGGGGATGGGATGGTGGGGATGGGTTGGTGGTTGGACTCAATGATTGTGGAGGTCGTCTCCAACTTTAATGGTTCTCTGGTCCTATCAATGGGGATGTTGGGGATGGGTTGGTGGTAGGACTCAACGATCATAGAGGTCACCTCCAACCTTAATGATTTTGTGATCCTATAGAATGGCCTGGGTTGCAAAGGCCCACAATGCTCATCCCATTTCCAACCCCCTGCTATATGCAGGATTGCCAACCAGCAAATCAGGCTGCTCAGAGCCACATCCAGCCTGGCCTTGAATGCCAGCAGGGCTGGTGCATCCACAACCTCCTTGGGCAACCTGTTGCAGTGCATCACCACCCTCGGTTATGGCTGTAAAGCTGAGATGCTGCATCTCCTGTGCCTTGTGCCCTGCATCTCCAAGGGGTTATGAATTGCAGACATAGGGGTGCCCATGTAGGCTGTTGGTGCTTTGCAGAAGTGCAAGCGTTTCTCTTATTCCATTATTATGAGGTGATTCTGCACTTACCTTCAGTGGCTGTCAGTGATGGTTCTTCCCGTTCAGAGTTCTTTTTGAAGAGGAAATAGCCAACGTGGGCAATGGGAGTGGAGACCTTTTGAAGGTTCGGTGGTCAAGCCCTGATTTGCATGTTCTCTTTGTTTCCAGGGTGGAAGGACTGATGGACTCATACACTCAGGGATTTGAAAGGTCTTACACTGTCAATAGCAGCATCTTACACGGCATTGAACCAAGGCTAAAAGATTTCCACCAGCTGCTGCTCAGCCCTCCCAAGGTAACGTGGCTCAGCCTTCCTCAGCAGCAAACAGCTGCTGGCTGGATGGGGGGGGGTTTCCTCATCCTTATTCATGGGCTTTGTGGGTACTTTCTGAAACTCTACCTTAAATCTTTTCAAGAAGGATTCACCCTTAAGGTTTGTAATACGAGTGCTGAGGAAGTTCAGGCAAAGTGTGAGGTTTTGCTCTTGGGCTGGAGGAATCCCAGGCACTTATAAAGGCTGGAAGGAGCAGAGCTTGAGTGCAGCCCTGCAGAGAAGGAGCTGGGGGTCCTGGTGGATGGAAAGCTGAGCAGGAGCCAGCAGGGTGCTCTGACAGCTCAGAAAGCAAATGGCATCCTGGGCTCCATCAGCAGAGGGGTGGCCAGCAGGGACAGGGAGGGAGAGGAGGCCCCATCTGCAGCTCTGTGTCCAGGTCTTGTATTGGGCCCCCAATAGAAGAAAGACAGGGAGCTGTTGGAGAGGGTGCAGAGGAGGCCACAAAGATGCTCAGAGGGCTGCAGCACCTCCATACAAAGACAGGCTGAGGGAGCTGGGCTTGTTCAGCATGGAGAAGAGAAGGCTGCGGGGTGAGCTCAGTGCAGCCTGCCAGGACCTGAAGGGAGCCTATAGATGGGAGGGGAGTCAGCTCTTAATGAGGGCAGATAAGAGCAGGACAAGGGAAACGGGTTGAAGAAGATTGAGGTTGGATGTGAGGGGGAAGTTGTGGACAGAGAGTGTTGAGGTGCTGGAAGAGCTGCCCAGAGAGGCTGTGGATGCCCCGTCCATCCCTGGAGGTGTTGAAGGCTGGGTTGGATGTGGCCCTGGGCAGCCTGGGCTGCTATTCAATGTGGAGGTTCGTAGCCCTGCATGTGGTTGGAGCTTCGTGATCCTTGAGCTCCCTTCCAACTCAAGCCATTCTGTGGGTGAGGGGGCACAGAGGAGGGAACCTGGAGTCAATGGGTGTTTTGATCTCCTAAGTTTGGGAAGTGCAGACCTCACAGCGCTCCCAGGATGTGGCTGAGTGGGAAGATGCCATAGGTTTGCCTGCATAGAGTATTTATGTAAGAAGATGAGATGGTTTTATTTAGTCAACCAATTATGCGTCTGCGCTGGGGGTATCATTGACCTTCCCTGAGGTTCTCCACCTCCTTTTCTCTGATAGAAAACAGCAATCCTGACTACAATTGGTGTCCTGGAGGAGCCGCTGGGCAACGCTCGTCTTCACGGATCTCGCCTGATCGCTGCTCTGCTCCACACCAACACTCCCAGTATTAATCAGGAACTATGCAGACTCAGTACCATGGATTTATTACTTGTGAGTAACACGGCATAGCATTGCAAGGGGGTGATGGGGGAAGATGCATCCAGGATGACTTTTATCTTCTTTCTCTTTTTTCTTCCAGGACTTATTTTTTAAATACACGTGGAATAACTTTTTGCATTTCCAAGTGGAATTGTCCATAGCAGCTATTCTATCCCACTCTGTGCAAGAGGGAAGAACTACTGCCAATGACCCAGAAAGTAGAGAAGAGGTGCTGAATGGAAACGTGACCACAGAGAACCAAGAAACTCCAGAAAACAACACGGAGAATATCATGGTTACTCATGTGAGTCAGGTCTCAGCATGGCTTGGGTTGGAAGGGAGCTCAAGGATCACAAAGCTCCAACACAACCACATGCAGGGCCACCAACCTCCACATTGAATAGCAGCCCAGGCTGCACAGGGCCACATCCAACCCGGCCTTCAACACCTCCAGGGATGGACGGGGCATCCACAGCCTCTCTGGGCAGCTCTTCCAGCACCTCAACACTCTCTGTCCACAACTTCCCCCTCACATCCAACCTCAATCTTCTTCAACCCATTTCCCTTGTCCTGCTCTTATCTGCCCTCATTAAGAGCTGCCTCCCCTCCCATCTATAGGCTCCCTTCAGGTCCTGGCAGGCTGCACTGAGCTCACCCCGCAGCCTTCTCTTCTCCATGCTGAACAAGCCCAGCTCCCTCAGCCTGTCTTTGTATGGAGGTGCTGCAGCCCTCTGAGCATCTTTGTGGCCTCCTCTGCACCCTCTCCAACAGCTCCCTGTCTTTCTTCTATTGGGGGCCCAATACAAGACCTGGACACAGAGCTGCAGATGGGGCCTCCCCTCCCTCCCTGTCCCTGCTGGCCACCCCTCTGCCAATGGAGCCCAGGATGCCATTTGCTTTCTGAGCTGTCAGAGCACCCTGCTGGCTCCTGCTCAGCTTTCCATCCACCAGGACCCCCAGGTCCTTCTCTGCAGGGCTGCTCCCAAGCTCCTCCCAGTCTCTATATATGCCTGGGATTCCTCAGGCCTAATGATGAATGTGGTCCTAACGATGAAAACCTCTTGTTGTGTTTGTGAATTGACAGCAATGTTCTTCATTGCTGCTGTTGCGAAGCCCGGAACGGATTTGAAGCTGTTGGTAGGTTTTGCTGTTCTCATTGGATCCTCTGCATTAAAATAAATAGAGAGGAAAGAAGAAATGACGAGCTCTTGTGCAAGATGAAGTGCTGAGCTTGAAGTTCTTGCTCAGTCAGAGTGAAGGAGTGGACAGAAATCACTGCAGTCCATCACAGGCTTCTGCATTGAGAATCTGCATGGAGTCTTTCTATGGCAAACTCCTAATCTCTTTTTTCTTTCCCTCCAGTTGTTCCAGAAGTGCTGCTTAGTGCAAAGGATACTGGATGCCTGGGAAGCCAATGATAAAATACAGTAAGTAAAGGCCTTGGGGCTCAGAGCGCTGTATTCTAAGGCTGCGGGCATCGAATATTCCCACAAGGTTATTGGTTCCAACCCAACCCATTCTATGACTTCACTGAGCACAGTTGCAGCAGCTCCAGATGAATTCCCATCTCATTCGCATCCATGGAGAAATGGAAGTGTTGTGTGCTGTGTGAGCAGCCAGGGAGGAAGGCTTTGCTTTAAGCTGGAGATGTAGCAGTGTTGGCTGGAAGCTGCTCACGAGTCTTTTGTTTTCCTGTGCTTTAATTCCCAGCCAGCACCGTTACTTGTGGGTCCCGGTATGAATTTCTTCCTGCTGCTCTGGGGTCTGTTGTTACCTTTGTGCTTCTCTCTGCAGGGCAGAAGGGGGAATGAGGCGAGGCAACATGGGCCACCTCACCCGCATCGCCAACGCTGTGGTGCAGAACATGGAGAAGGGCCCCATGCACACCCAGATCAGTGAGTTCATCAAAGGTAAGTTCCTCTGTTCCGCTGCTTTGCCCTCCACAGAATAGCTGAGAAAAAGCTTTATTGCCCTTTAATTTGTGAGGGTACCTTTCTGAAGGAGGAGGCACCGTTGGTTCACGTAACAAACCAAACTGAGCTTCATTTCCGTGTTTCAAAGCGATCAGAGCTTTGCTTTTACACCCGGAGGTTGAAGGTAACAGCCTTGTAACAAAGCCTTGCTCCTTCCCAGAGCTCCCCGAGGACTGCAGAGGGAGGTGGGAGAGCTTCGTAGAAGAGACGCTGACGGAAACAAACAGGAGGAACACGGTGGATTTGGTGAGAGCAGCGATGCACGTTTTTACGCTGGCTTGAGCAATGCAGCCTGTTTGCTTCTGCTGTTTGACCCTACAAAGGCTGTGCCTAAACATACGTGCTCTGCAATAGCTCTATTCTGGGGGAGTTTTGTCTCTGTGTGTTTTTCCATTTGAGCTTTCTGAGCTTTCCCTTATGCCTCTTCTCTCTGCTTCTTCCAGGTGAGCACTCACCATCTGCACTCTTCCAGTGAGGACGAAGACATTGAGAGCGCTTTTCCCAATGAACTTTCTCTCCAGCAGGTGAGCTGACGATGCATTCCTGCTGGGGAGTTTGCTTCTCCAATCCTCCCTTAATCCTCCTTATTATGGACAGGCTTCATTCACTCCATCACCGTATCTTCAGCCTTTCAGCATCTTTCCATTATAGTCACTTCAATGGCAAACTTCAATCTAGACTCCAGCCAGCAATACATTTGGCTCAGGCTGCATCCAAGATACAGGATGTCTCTCCAATCCCCGTCAGACACTGCCTATTTCTTTCTCTTTCCCTGCTTCTCTGCACAGTAGTGGGTTGAGTGATCTCGATTCTATCTGGTTCTATATACAGCAATGTTCTCGTTGCAGTAGCTCTCAGCCAGCAGGGTGGTTTGTGTCAGCTGCCTGCAGTGGGATTGGAGCTGGGAAGAGGGTTTCTGCTTCCCTTTGAGCTGTAAAGACTCCCGTTAACAAAGTGGAAGAGCCATACTAAGGTGTGAGTGAGAAAAGGGGCAAGAATGTGACCAAATGAATGTCTGGATGGAGAGCAAAAGGACCCGAGCAGCTGTGAGATACAAGATGCCTGCTGGGATTGGTGTGTGCTTTGCCTTCAAGCTGCTGCAGTTGCCCTTTAGCTCCCTGTGGGTTCTGTTCTCAGGCCTTCTCCGAGTATCAAATCCAGCAGATGACAGCAAACTTCGTCGATCAGTTTGGCTTTAACGATGAGGAGTTTGCTGACCAGGATGATAACATCAAGTAAGTGTATATGGCTTCTGGCTGGCCTTAACACCCACATCCCACCCCAACCCCACATCCCCATCCTATATCCACAACCCCACATCCCCATCCCAGCCCTATGATCCCATGGCTCCATCCTGACCCCGCATCCCACCCCCATCTTGACCCTACAACCCAACCCATCCCCATGGCTCCATCTTAACCCTACAACCCAACCCAGCCCTATAGCTCCATCTTGACCCTACAACCCAACCCATCCCCATGGCTCCATCTTGACCCTACAACCCAATCCAGCCCTATGGCTCCATTCTGACCCTGCAACTCAATCCAGCCCTATAGCTCCATCCTGACCCTACAACCCAACCCAACCCTATAGCTCCATCTTGACCCTACAACCCAACCCAGCCCCATGGCTCCATCCTGACCCTACAACCCAACCCAACCCCATGGCTCCATCCTGACCCTACAACCCAACCCAGCCCTATGGCTCCATCTTGACCCTACAACCCAACCCAGCCCCATGGTTCCATCTTGACCCTACAACCCAACCTGGCCCCATGGCTCCATCTTGACCCTACAACCCAACCCAGCCCCATGGCTCCATCCTGACCCTACAACCCAACCCAGCCAGAAATAAGATGGCAGCCATTCATTCCCATATGAATAAGGAAATGTAGATAAGCTGGGAGCAAATTGCAGGTCAGAGAAGGATGATATTGGGTTGAATGTCATCTTTGTGGCTGCTGAATCGAGTGCTCAGAGGTGCTGCTTCTCTTATGGAAGAACTGCTGCCATCTGGTTAAAGCTACAAGGTTGTTTTCCCACCTTAGCAAAAGGGTGCAGAGGAATTTGCTGGCTCTGCTGCTGTCCTGTTTGGCCAGCAATGATTCGGAAGCTGTGAGCTCCTGCTGTTCCATGTATTGACAGCAGGGCGCTCCGAAAAGGACGCTGAGTTGGAACAGGACAGCGATTTCCAGGGTCTGCTGTCCAAAAACAAACCCATCCAAAAAGAACGGAGGTGCTCCATAGGCAGCTTTCAGCCCAGGTGCTTCGCGCCCTCTGCATCCCAGCTGTCAAACACAGCAGCGTGGAGTTCCTTGGCCTGCAGCACCCTCTGCTGTCCTTACAGCAGACACTCTTAGATCCGAATGGGAAACTGGGTTATGCGATGATTTGTGTCCCAGTGATGAGTCAGGGCTGTGGAACCACTCGGAGCTACATGGAATTATACTGAGAGCAGGCAGGTGTAGCCCTTGCTGTGCCTGCTATGTAGGATCCGATCTCTCCCCTGGGTCTGTCTCATACTGAGTTGAACACGGGGCTGGAATTGCACAACAGCCGGGTGCAGCTCCTGCTGCTGTTCATGCGTCGAGGCTCCGTTGTGTTTTCATATCAGCTTTGATTCAGCTGGAATGACTCGGTGGGAAAGGTCGAGGCTGCCTTTGTGCTGCTTAAGTAACACGAAGAGCCGCAGAGTAACAGCCAGAGGTGCCATGCAGGTACTAAGCAGACCTAGGAGTGAATATCCCACGTCATTATTGCTATTAGGAGATGGGAAGAAGCAGAAAGCATCGCATTGAATAGAGCAGTGAGCAGGAGGGAGCTGCCCTCTGTCCTCCTGCAGGGGCTGCAGCGGCGCTGCCATCCCTCCCTGCCATCACTGAAGCTCCCCCCTTTCTTTTTGCAGTGCTCCTTTTGACAGGATCGCGGAGATAAACTTCAACATCGACGCAGACGATGACAGCGTAAGTGGGGATGCTGTGTGTGATGGGATGCACTGCGACAAGCTGGTTCACCTTGAAATCAGCCAGCAGCGTTCTGAAGTTCAAAGCACCTGCTGGAAATGCAATGGTGCCCCCAATGGCTTCATGCAGATTAAGGATCTCAGGGCATGAAATGCACCCTCCTAGAGTTTCCCTCTGCTTTATTACCTTCAGACCTTCCAAACCAGCCCTCTTTATGTCGTTGCATTCTGTCTGTTAAATGCAGGCAGGGAACGCTTTATTACTTGTGTATAAGTGCTGCTGGATGAGCTCGGTTATCATCAGAGCTCTTGTTTGTGTCTCCAATGTCTGAATGGGACGTGATCTCTTTATGATGCTGTTTCAGCCCAATGCTTCCCTCTTTGAAGCCTGCTGCAACGAGCGGATCCAACAGTTCGATGATAACGAGGAAGAAGAAGATATCTGGGAAGAGAAGGAGATAAGCTATGCAACACAAGTGAAATCCAGGACGAGGTAAGGGGGAACGGAAGGATCTTTCCTCACGTTGGGGCAGGAGGAGGTTGGAAGCATCCAACCCCAACATATGATCCAATAGACAGGACGAGTGGTCAGGACTGATGGTTATTGTTTGCCTAGCGTTAAAAATCACATTGCCTTGATGGGGTAAAACAATGACCCCAAACCGATCTGCTCCTCTCATTTGCTGCCCATCGTCTGCTCGTATCACTCTCCAACCCAAAGATATCACTGCAGCTTCGTTCCCCTTAGGACTCTGCAAACAGGTTTTGACAAGCAAAGCACTCAAGGCCATTAGGGGAAATATTGTCAGATGTGCCCAGCTGAGCCAGACATCTTTTTGGGGAGCTGTAGAAGGGATTTAGCATCACTTGGTCGGCAGGCCCCTGTGGTGGGGAGGGATGAATTGGCTTCTGCCAGGGATTGACTGACTCTTGAGTTTGTCTGATTTAGGTTTGGAGCTTCTCAGGCCTCAGAGGGTTCATCCAAAAGCGATCTTGAGAACGGAGATCACGATGGCAGCGTGGACTCGGAAGAAGAGGAGGAAACAGAACAGCAGGTGCCTTCTTCCTCAGCCAACAGCAACAAGAGCAACACAGCAGAGCAGAAAGAGTCCGACTCTTCGGAAGGTAAAGAGTTTAGAACAGCACCATCCCCTTTGAAGTGACCAATCTGTAACCATCTCTGCCAGACAGCAGCGTGCAGGTTGCCTCTTTGCCGTGGCTGTTCCCTAATTCCACCTGTGAGGATGAGAAGAGTGTAATTCAGGCTTTGTTTTTTGCCTCTAACCCCCCCCCCTTACCCTTGGGGTGCCCAGCTGAAAATAAGCCAGTTTTTCCCCTACCGCGATGCAAGTGATGCTGTGTAAGTTCACGAGACACGGTGTTATCAGCAGAGGAAATTCAGCCAACAGGAATAAAGGGACAGGAATGTTTTCCTGGCAGTTCTTCCTGTTTAAAAGAGCAGGTTTCATTTTCTAGGTGATATCTCTATATCTGTGAACGGTGAGCTCTTGTAATCAGCTCCATGCACGTGGGTTTGGATCCAGACCTTTTGCAGCCCTTCTTTATTTCTTGAAGAAAACAGGATGAAAAACGCCTTTGAGGAAGTTATTATAGAATCATAGAATGGTTTGGGTTGGAAGGGATTGAGATCATGTAGTCCCAACCCATTGCTGTAGGCAAGGACACCTCCTCCTTAAACCTGGTTGCTCACAGCCCCATCCAACCTGACCTTGAATGCTTCCAAGATGGGAACATCCACGACCTCTGTGGGCAACCAAAGCATCTCCCAGTAAGAATCTCACCCTGGTATCTACTCTGGATCCTCCCCTCTTGCAGTTTAAGGCCGTTTCCCCTTGTCTTGGCACTGCAAGAATGAAAGATGGGAATGAAAGATATTCTAATGAAGAGAGAGCAGACCGGGATCTCAAACACTACGTTATGTGCTTAGTTTCACTTGAGATCCCTTCTGTGATATTAAACGTTGCATCAGTTCCCTACCTGAAGTTGCCCAATATGGAGTGATTGAAATGGTTGGGAATCTCACCGCTGAGGTTTTGACAAGAAATTTAAGTCTTTGCACAGATCTCAACTGAGAAGAATGAAGAAATTCATCGAGTCGTTTTGCTTTAATTGATGCTTCTCTCTTGTGGCTGACATCAATATTAATCAGATTTCCAAGCTGGAAGCTGCAGCTTCCCAAGGATAGAGGAGTTCTGTTGGACTTGAATGGCTCTGGGTTGTATTTGGGGGCAGCTGATGCTCTGGAAGCTCCATTATGCTGTTGTGTTCCCTCAGGCTCCGGGTGGACCGCAGTGTTTGAACCCGTCAGCTCGAAGCCCCCCACCCCCTGCGTGGCCATGGATGTTGGATCCAGTGTGTGGGACTCAGCAGCCCCAGAGAATGCTGCCCCAGAGAAGGGATGGGCCAAGTTCACGGACTTCCAGCCCTTCTGTTGGTAAAGTCCAGCCCTTTCTGGTTCTTTTTAACTTCAGATATGTCAAATCATGATGATCAGAATCTTTCCTCTTCTCCTTCCCCCCTCCCGTTGCTTCCCGTGTTATATATTAATGTTATCTGAGCTATTTGCATTGTGCTTCCCTTTACCTTCCAGTGCTTCTCACTGGTGGCAGCACACGTGCCTTGTGACGCAGGAGTCCCATAACTGCTGCTCCACCAAGACTACAAAGAACTAAAAAAAACCAAAGGGAAATTAATACGTTTTTTTCCCCACACTTATAAAGATGTCAGAAAGAAACGGTGCCCTCAAGCCTTTCTCGGGGTCTCTTGGAAGCATAACCAGGATCTCTTCATTCTCACGGTGTTTTTCCCTTCCCATTCCCTGCTCAGCTCCGAATCTGGCCCACGGTGCAGTTCTCCTGCAGACACAGAAAGCAGCGGTTCGGATGGCAACCCGAAACAGAGTCAGGACAAGAACTGTAAGTGAGAAGATGACGGGGCAAAGATCTCCTTTTATTGGTGCTGTTTGAAGCACTCTGAGCCTGCCGGGGAGAGTTTCCCATCTGCACCATCTGCCTTCCTTTACTCAAAGGCTCTTTTTGTTCAATCAGGGGAAGGAGTGACTCGGGTATCCCAAATGTTGCTTGGGGTTCAAGCAAGCGGAGGGTGAACTTGGAGTTAGTAAGACACTATTTTTAACTGTATGCTTCATTGTAAAATCACCATAGATTAAAAGGATGTGATAACTTATCAGTAGTTGTGCCACGTCCGTCGGTTTAACTTCAGCCTGGTTGCCTTCCTTCCCTCCTTCCTAAGCTAAAGTAAAATGTAATGAAGGACTTGGGTAGAACCAGACTCGGCTCTATGGTTGGTGGATGGGATGGTGGATGGGACTGCAGTGGAGAGCGCAGCGCGTTCTTCTGCCACATCCATTCTGTGCTGCATTTCCAACTGAGTTCAGGAGTCAGCAAAGTCCAGGTGCTGAGTGCATCCCAGAATGACTCAGGTTGGAAGGGATCCCAAGGATCACGAAGCTCCAACCACATGCAGGGCCACCAACCTTCACATTGAATAGCAGCCCAGGCTGCCCAGGGCCACATCCAACCTGGCCTTCAACACCTCCAGGGATGGATGGGGCCTGCATCCCTGCATCCTCAGGGTCACAGCAGGGGTTTGCTGTTGGGTCTGTTGGTTCTGCACAGTGTCCCTTTTGCTCCCCGCAGTCAACACGGCCTCTCCCTGCGTCTGGAACGTCTGCGTCACGCGGAAGGCGCCGCTGGTGGCCTCAGACAGCAGCTCCTCGGGCGGCTCCGACAGCGAGGATGAGGACGAGAAAGGGGACGTCGTCACAGAGACCATCAGCACGGGAGCAGGGCAGGAAACCGTCAAGCTGACGATGGATGCGAAGAACGAGAAGGCCGTTTTCACCAGGTGGGAATGGAGTCACTCAGGGGGAGCTCGGAGCGGCCTTAACCCGTTGTGTTGGTGGGGATTGGTGTCATCTTCTTTGTAGATCCCAGATGTCTTGAGTGGGGATGTCTTACAGCTTCTTTGTCGAAGGGGTTCTGCTGTAATAAAATGTTTATTGCCGGTTTGTTGTAAGAAATGCGCGTGGCTCGTTGTAGCTCACGTCACCCATCTGTCCTCTTTGCTGCACAGGAGGTTCAGGTCTGTGCTGGTGGTGGGGATCGTAGAATCACAGAATGGTGGGGTTGGAAGGGATGGTATCCATCATAGAGCCATGGAATGGTTGAGTAGGACGGGATGTTATCAATCATAGAATGGAATGGTTGAGTTGGATGGACCTCATAGGTCATAGAGCAATAGAATGGTGGAGTTGGATTGGACCTCATAGGTCATAGAGCAATAGAATGGTGGAGTTGAATGGGATCTCAAAAATCATAGAGCCATGGAATGGTTGAGTTGGACGGGACCTCATAGATTGTAGAGCCATGGAATGGTTGAGTTGGATGGGACCTCATAGGTCATAGAGCCATGGAATGGTTGAGTTGGATGGGACCTCATAGATCATAGAGCCATGGAATGGTTGAGTAGTATGGGACCTCATAGATTGTAGAGCCATGGAATGGTTGAGTAGGATGGGACCTCATAGGTCATAGAGCCATGGAATGGTTGAGTAGGATGGGATCTCATAGGTCATAGAGCAATAGGATGGTGGAGATGGATGGGACCTCATAGATCATAGAGCAATAGAATGGTGGAGTTGGATGGGACCTCATAGGTCATAGAGCCCTGGAATGGTTGAGTTAGATTGGACCTCATTGGTCATAGAGCCATGGAATGGTTGAGTAGGATGGGATCTCATAGGTCATAGAGCCATGGAATGGTTGAGTTGGATGGGACCTCATAGATTGTAGAACAATAGAATGGTGGAGTTGGATGGGACCTCATAGATCACAGAGCAATAGAATGGTGGAGTTGGATGGGACCTCATAGGTCGCAGAGCCATGGAATGGTTGAGTTGGATGGGACCTCATAGGTCATAGAGCAATAGAATGGTGGAGTTGGATGGGACCTCATAGATCGTAGAGCCATGCAATGGTTGAGTTGGATGGGACCTTATAGACCATGGAGTCACAGAGTGGTTGTGTTGGGAGGGATGTTATAGATGATAGAGCCATGGGATGGTTGGTTTGGATGGGACCTTATAGACCATAGAGCACTTGGGCTGGAAGGGACCTTACGGATCATAGGATGATCGCATTGGAAGTGACTTTATGGATCGTAGAGGCATAGAATGGTTGGGTCGGAAGGGTCCTTAAAGGTAATAGAGCCAGAGAATGGCTTGGGTTGGGTCTGAGGGGTCCTTAAAGATCATAGAGCCATAGAATGGTTGGGTTGGAAGGGACCTTATAGACCATAGCACCAGAGTGTGGTTGGGTCTGAAGGGACCATATAAATCATACAGCTGTGGAATGGTTGGATTGGAAGGAACTTTATAGGTCATATAGCCATAGAATGGTTGGTTTGGAAGGGTCTTTGTAGACCACAGAGCCACAGAATGGTTGGGTTGGAAGGGACCTTACAGCCATGGAATGGCTGCGTTGGTGCAGGGTCTGACATGGAATGACATATCCAAGCAGACTGGCTGCACGAGGAATGGAAGGTGAAGGAGAAGCAGAATGCTGCCTGCTGTGCTGAAAGCAGCCTCTGCTTTTCCAGTGTTCGGTTTGCATCGTATCTAATTAAGCCCGTTGGCTCTGGTATGTGAAACAAACCGTGCTCCAGATGTTGCTCCTCTCACCACACTGTGGTTTGGATTTGTGTGACGTCTGGAGCTGCCCGTCTTGACTCACAACAGCAGCGTGAATTTCACTTGGCACGTTCTGAGGTCTCTCATTTGTTTCCAAGCAGGAGCAGGGATGGTGATTTCAGCTTTGATTGGTGCTGCGGGCTGCACCCGCTGCTTCACGCAGCCTCACTTGGAATGCTTTTCTTTCTAAAGAAGTGCGTGCATCCTGAGCACTGTCACTAAACACGAGGCTTCCACAACCTGCCCGGGTTTGCATGATTGCAGCTCTGCAAAAGCTTAATTCCTTTTTGGCAGAGAAATGACGTAGTGGAGTAAACCACGGTCTCCACTTGAAAGGTGCCTGCAGCCTTTAACTACAGCCAAAAGCAGAACTAGAAGCTGTGGGAGGACGGGACCTGTTGCACAGATTGATTTCAGCTGCTCCAGCTCTGCTGAGTTTCTCATAGAGTCCGAACTATTGACCAGTGGTGACAGTGGAAGCTTCCCATGGTCTCTGCCCTCCCAAAGCATCTTCCCATCTTTCCATGCAGCAGATGTGGTGCACCCCAATGGCCAGTGGAGGACGGGCTTGTTTCTCACCACCTTCCTTCCTGATCCCAAGTAAATGAGCCGTACTAAAAGCTGGAGAACATTCTGGCTTGGCTTTGTGGTTCTTGAAGGGCTTCCCAGTGACAAAACTCCATCTCAGGCTCTGTGTCTTGGTAGCCTCGTGCTGTCACAGCTCTGCACAAGGATGCAGCAGTTCTCAGCCTTGATTTCTGCTCTGCCTTTGCTGTCGTGTTTCAGGGTCGGATGCCTACACCTGCCTTTAACAACAACCAAGTTGACTTTGATCTCTTTCTCCCCAAAGCTCTCAGCTTCCAACAAACCCTTCTGTACAAACAGGGCTTCCTCCTCCATTTCTCCACCATCCCCAAGGCCACGAAGCTGCAAGTGCTGCAACACCCAGCTCTGAGAGCACCCCGTGCCCACGATGCTGTCTGCTGGTGCTCTCTCCCTGCCCAACCTTTACACTCCATTACATCTCCCTGTGCAGCTCAATAGCACTTGTGGCATGAGAAAGATGCTCTTGATGGGCTGGTTTTGGATATGAGTCTGAATGTTGCACGGGGAAACGCAGTGTTCAGTGGCTGCACTCTAAAACCCTTTGGAACATTCTTGCCCCATCTCCTTGTAAGGAAGCAGCCCAGGGGATTAAGGTTGCAAAGCGAACACTCCTGTCTGGTTTTTTCAGCCATCTTTCCTGTTCTCTTTCTCTCCCTCCCTTCGCTCTCTCCCCGTCCTGCCTCTCGCTGCCTCTCTCTCGTGGTGGCCATTGCTCAGAGTCTTTAGACCTGCGGGCAGAGGGTACGTATGGCTCAGGGTTCCAAACATCCACCGTGCACACAACTGCTCCCACTCCATGCTGGGCCAGAAGCAGAGGAACACTGGCAAACCTTCAAACTGATCCTAGAAAGAACTGCTTCCAGGCACTGAACACCAGGGTGTGTGTTGTCCTTTACCAAGCATGCTCACAGCCAGCCTGCCTGCTAACAACCCCATGCCAAACGTTGCTGCTTTGCTCTTGTGTCGTGCATCCTCCAGCTTCTCCCCTCTCAGCTCTTCCTGCAAAGAGGAAACGTGTTTTGCGCTTGCAAAGGGAAGCTCTGCTGTGCTGTCACATCCAGACAGGAGAGGTGTGTGCTGGACAGGAGCTGTGGGCAGCAGCTCAGCATCACCTCCATCCCCAAAGGCTGCAGCTTTCCAAAGCTCCGAGAATTGCAGCCCTTTAAAAACATGGTTCCTTATGGCTTGCTCTTCTTAAACTTGCTAATGCAGCCATTAACAACTTTGGGCATTTTTCAGCCTCTTCTGTAAGCAGTTGAGCATGCACTGCTTGTTCCCAAGGGCTGGCTCCTATGCTTCTTGCTAGAGGAATGCAGGTGCCTGCATGCCCCGCCACCAGCTCTTCTTAGCATTGCAGATGAAGGGCAGCTGTTGCAATTGCTGCTTTCCAAGGTGTCCCTTAAAAGATGAGGTGCCCACAATGGGACCAAGCATTGCATTTGTGTATCTCCATACTAGAAATCACCCCTTGCTTCTGATCACACACAGCTCTGGGGTGAAAGCTCCTCCCTCCCACAGCAGTGCAAGCTGGCCTTGCTTTGCTGCTGCAGTTGGCCCCAGCCCTGAGCTGAGCTTCGTGCTCACAGTGGATGTTTTGAGCTCTCCCATCCGGGATGTGTTTCCCTTTGTGCCTGTTCTGCTGCCCTGCATGGCGTGGGGTGCAGCTGTGTGCTTGCAGCTCCTTTTGCTAATGGAATGGAACAAACGTGCATGGAGCATGGAGCATGACTGCAGTAAAACATCAGTGCTCTTCTATTCAGAGAGAAGAGTAAAAGTGCATTGACTCGATCAGAGGTCCCATTTCAGCAGGCAACGTTTCCAACCAGGGGTGAACATTTCATGCCATAGTTGGCACAGATGGGATCTTTCCTGCAGACACGTTGGCCTTTCCACTGGCAGACTGCATGTGAATTTGGTGTCCAGACCTCCCCACATCCATCTGCTGCTCGCCCAACACTAACAGTGCATGCATTGCTCTGCTCCGGGAGGGCTCAGCATGAGCCGTGCTTCTCATCCACGTCCTGCTCTTAATGTCCACCTCTGTGTTTCCTGGAGCATCTTTACAACATCTCATCGTCTGTGACTCTGATTGTTTCCCCATCAGAGCAGAGGATATCTGTAGGGAGGTGGGACACAGCACCACAGCACCAAACCCACTCCTTCCTGAGGTTCTTAGAGCCCATTCGTGGCTGCAGCCTGAATTCCTTATGGGTCCTTTGGTAGCGAGATGTAAATGGGCATTGCACATAAGCAGCGTTACGTGCTGCCAGGTGGATTCCTTCATGGCATGGCTGGATATCCAGCAAAGCTGCGGTGTGATGCAAGAGGCTCCCAGCAGTCAGAGCTGGGGCAGAAGGAGAAGCTGTGTGTTTTTGCATGGTGTTATAGGAGCGAGTGCTGAACCTGGATAGGAGGGAGATGCCCAAAGAACTGCAGTGCTAAAACGTTCCCCATAAAGCCAGGGGAAACCAGCCGCAGTGCTGTCAAAAGGGAAGTGAGACTCCTGGTGTTGCTGCCTTCATACAAAGAGCAGCGTGTTGCTTCCTTTGCTCTGGGTGTCAGTTTTGCTATAGGATGGTTCTGTGGCACCTTCTGTCGTTATGAACCGCGGTTGTGTGTTTTAGTCCTGTTTTTTCCATGCACTTCAAGGAGTCTCATCAGTCTGAGGATGCTTTGCGTTCTGACAGCAGAACAGATTGCTCAGCCGTTCCGTGGCACCTGAATCTCTGCAGAGATTCCCTTCTTGTCTAAAGCAACATGAAGGCATTTGGCCATCAAAAACCTTCTCGAAACCTTAGAGAACCACAGCTCCATCAGGCTGCCCAGGGCCTGATCCAGCCTGGCCTTGAAGGCCTCCAGGGATGGAGCATCCACCACATCTCTGGGCAAGCTGTGCCAGTGCCTCACCACCCTCACTGTGACTTATGGGTCCTTCAATCCAACCTAAATCTCTTCACATTTGAAGCCATTTTCCCCTTGTTCTCCCACCGCAGACCCTGCTCAAGAGTCTGTCCCCTCCTTTCCTGCAGCTCCTGGTTAGATACGGGCTGTTCTCACATCACCTCGCAGCCTTCTCTTCTCTCAGCCTGTCCTATGAGAGCTGTTCCATCCCTGGCATCATGAATGCAGAACGTAATGCTCTTTAATCCCACTTGGTTTTTGGTTCTTCTTTCCCTATGGCAATTCTGTGGCCTGTGCCAAGAGAGGAGGAGGAGGAGGAGGAACATATTTTCTCTCGGATAGAGTTTAAACCCCATTCATTGATGCTTTTAACATGACCATAACTTCTCCCCACACAGCGACGCAGGCTGCATGGTGATTGATAAGCTGACCATCACAGACGTGGGAACAACCAAAGCATCCAAACCACTGAACAACGCTGCCCAGCACCCAGAAGAGCACCAGAACACGGCGCCGGTCACGGAAACAGCCACGAAAGACAGGTGAGCTGATCCGACACCAGCACTGCTCCAACATACCACTGCATGCAGGGCCAACAGCCTCCACATTGAATAGCAGCCCAGGCTGCCCAGGGCCCCATCCAACCCGGCCTTCAACACCTCCAGGGATGGACGGGGCATCCACAGCCTCTCTGGGCAGCTCTTCCAGCACCTCAACACTCTCTGTCCACAACTTCCCCCTCACATCCAACCTCAATCTTCTTCAACCCATTTCCCTTGTCCTGCTCTTATCTGCCCTCATTAAGAGCTGACTCCCCTCCCATCTATAGGCTCCCTTCAGGTCCTGGCAGGCTGCACTGAGCTCACCCCGCAGCCTTCTCTTCTCCATGCTGAACAAGCCCAGCTCCCTCAGCCTGTCTTTGTATGGAGGTGCTGCAGCCCTCTGAGCATCTTTGTGGCCTCCTCTGCACCCTCTCCAACAGCTCCTTGTCTTTCTTGTATTGAGGCCCCACACCTGGACGCAGTGCTGCAGATGGGGCCTCACAAGGGCAGAGCAGAGAGGGACAATCCCCTCCCTGTCCCTGCTGTTTGCTTCCTAGCGGGTAGGAGCAGCAGAAATAGAAGAGGGAAGGCTCAGGTGCTGCTGTAGAGGAGAGCATCCAGAATTAAGCTTTAGCAGGACCCGGTGCCGTGTTTCTCTAATACCACTCTTTGGGTTTGTCCTTAGGAAAGAAGAAGCCTTGCCTTGTGCTGAAGCCACATTAAATGGCCCCGCTTGATGACATAGATGCAATGGGACGTGTGTGATCCAGGCCAGGCTGCTACCTGGTGATGCAATTTGTCCGATTTTTTTTCTTTTTTTTTTTTTTCTTTTTTTTTTTTCATTTTAATTTTATTTTGTAATAAATGCTGCATTGATGAGAGAGCTGGCATTCAGGACCAGACGCGGAGTCTCGACGCCCAACCAATCTGTTCTGAAAGACATTGTCTAAATGTAGCATCCGTCAGTTAAGTCGTCACAGGAACGATGGGGGTTCTTCCCAAGCAAGCCTTCTGCCTGCCTTCAGTTCCTGTCCCCCCCCTTCCCCTCCCTTCTCTCTCCCTCGGTTTCGTTTTGTATTGGGGGTTCAGTCCTATTTTCTTAGTGTTATTGCACACAGTATTCAGCTTCTCTTCGGAAAGGTAGCAGGTCTGACGCTGGGACACGGACAGCACACAGCAGTCCCTCCGTCGTGTGACCAAAGTTCCTGATGGAGCTGCCTTCGGGCAGCGTTTGCACCGCTTTTGTATAGCAATAAAAGCCTTATCAGAAACATTTCATAGGAGGAAAAAAGATGCAAACACTTTAAAACGGGACGAGGCAGGGAGGGCTTTGTTTGTTTGTTTGGGGCTTGGGGTGTTTTTATTGTGGGGGATGGGAGGGATGTCGCTGTCATCATCCCGAGCCAAAGGCCGGGTAGTTTAACCTGCCGTCCTGCTGAACTGCCTCGAGAAGCGGCCAGGCTCTGCCTTGCAGTCAACAAATGGCTCCAATGAGTGGCTCTAACGAATGGCTCCAATGAGTGGCTCCAATGAGTGGCTCCAACAAGTGGCTCCAACGAGTGGCTCCATGCTGTCAACAAGAGGCAGGCTGCTTCGGTGCAGGACCTCAAGCCGTCAGCATTCAGACCTCTGCAGTCTGAGCCATCACAGCTCCACGTCCCAGATGTGCTCCCGTTGGCTGCAGAGGATGCAAAGATGGAGAGAGACTCGCCAAGAGCCAGAGCAGACCTGGCACAAGCAGCTTATCAGGTGTTGGCTGGCTTGATGGAGACTGGTGTATTTTCAAATGGTTATGACGAAAATCCTTTTATTCTTTCGGTTTTGTTTTTGTTTTTTCCTCTTTGTTTCGTTCTGTTTTTAAGAAGTTTTTAATGGATGCAGGAAACAGCAACACTTTTGCACTTTGTACCTAACATTGGAGAACGGAATGGCCCCAACGCAGGACTCCCGCTTTACTTTAACCCCCCCCCCTCCATGCTGAGCTGGGGGACGTGGGATGGTTGAGCACAGCAGCACAGAGCACCGGACTGCACCTCACGCTGCTTGGGAGCAAGGTCAGTTACAGATGGGTGCTTGCCCGCAGCACAGGACCTGCCGTGCAGGCAGGAGGACCCGATCCTATAAGGATCCTATAAGGACCGTGCTGGCTCCGCTCTGCTTTGAGCTCCTTCCCAGTTGGATTCATGCACACAGACCATCCAGGTGTAGCTTCTGGGTCACTGCAGCCCCAGGCTGAGGTGGTGGCAATGGGTCACCAACCCCTGCCGGCCTGCCTGCTGTGTAAGCTGACACTGAGCCATCAGTATCCGCCGCTGCTCCTTCCTTTAGATCCGAGCTGGAAGATGGTTTGCTTTGGAATTAAAGCACGAAGCTCGACACGTAGGTAGCCAAGCAGCTTCTTTTCCAACGTGTTCACGAGAGACTTTACCCTGTGAGTATGAAAAGTACCTCACTGCGACCCGTCGTTACGAGCAAAGGGGCATCTCAGCCGGACTTCAGGCTCCGAGGAAAACACAGCCTTTGTTTTTAGCTGTGGTCTGTATGTAGCGGGTAGGAGGTCATCCTAGCTGTACTAGAGGCCCTGGCTGTGTGTTGGGGCCGAGCTGAACACAACGCTGGAGTCCTTGTTCACTGCTGGAGTCCTTCGGTTGGGTGTCTGATGGTGACGTACCCACAGCACGAGGCCACCGTATGGCCAAGCATTACACGCGTTACACCTTCCCATTGCTGCTCTGAGGGAAGTTGTGGGTTCAGAGCTGGAGATGGGAGCACAGGAGGAGATGTGAAAGCAACACGTCGGCGTTGTGCGCCGCTGGTGGTTGTGCTTCCTCCCAACTGCAGCCCCTGGGTGCAACGCTGTTCCGGAGCAATTCCTCCTCGTAACTTAAAAGAGATGATTTAAAGATGCTTCATGCTGGAAGGAGAACTTCTCACTTTCTGCTTTGTTGCCCTGCTGGCTCGTTAGGGACCCATCCCACTCTTGGCCAGGATGAATGGTTTGGGGTCCCTCGTTGGCAATATGTTTGAGTACATTTTCAGAGGATCGGTGCTTTAGAATTGATGGAAACCAGGTTAGAGCCTTCTTTAAACACCCAGAAATGACACTGCAGGAAAGCATTCATTAAATATCGATCCCTGCAGCTGATAGGAGGCCGTGATGGGGCTCAGGCCCAGTAACTTCCAGCTGGTGACAATGTTCTTGTCCAGCCCCTTCTCACATACAGTCCTTGTTCTCCTGGGACACCACCTTTGCATGAGATGCTGCCGTGCCTTTGCACTGCAGGAGTGTTGCTCCGCTGTCCCCGCGTGCTGCCTTGTGTTGGGAGCAGAGCTGCAGAGCTGTGCGAGGGTTTCTCCTTCTGTGCCTTCCGTTGCCCCCTCCCACCTTTTGGCTTTGAGTCTGTAAGTCTAAAGGGAAGCTCACAGTGAGTTTCAGTAGCAAACCCAGCACCAAGCAGGGGGTTCCTCCCCGCTGGGTTTAGGGCTGTGCAGTGCAGAACAGACCCAGAGGGGGATGGCAGTCCTTCACCTGGCTCAGCTGATGGAGGAGGCAAACTGGGCCTCGTGGGGATTGGCTTAGCCCAACTGTATCCGTGAGAAAAGCCCCCCCTTCCCCTACCTGTGCTGTTTGGGCAGGAAACCAAAGTCCTCTTGGCCCTGTCCTTCCTCTTCCAGCAGCGTTGGGGATCTGTCCATATCTGTTTGAGTTCCGAGGCCGTATGAGTGTGTCTGAGATGCGATCTGAGAGCCAGATGGAAACTCAGGGCTGCGGTTGGATGGACGTTTTCTCTTTGCTATGGCTTTTAGTTGGACCTCGTGCTTGAATTCTTCCTTGCTGCACATTGAGAGCAGCAAAAGCAGAGTGCAAGAGCTGCATTCCCTCTCCGTACTGAGGGGGAGATGTGGGGCCATCAATCCCTCTTATCACAGCGTGCCACAGTCCAGCCGGGCACTGTGAGCTCTGAGCACGGGGTTGGCAGCTTCCAAATCCATTTACAGTCAGGTTTGGGCTGGGATTGACCTCAGCGTGGCAACCTGCATCAACAAATAGAGGATCCTTGGGTTGGAGCAGCCGTGCGTCGTCAGCTCATTACGGACAGTGCCTTAGCTTACCGCCAGCATGGTGCACCCTTGTTACGGGTCAGGGCTGAAGCAGTCGCCTCCAGAAGCACACGGGATGTGTCCAACCATCTCTGCAGCGGATCTCTGTGACCGTTTTAAGGCTCTCTGGGTTTGATGAGGTTCTTGTCGACCCGACGTGGCTGAAGTTCCCAGGTTACGGGGGTTGAGAACGTGACCTTCGGGCCATCGTTTCCCTCTGGGACGTTCCCAAGGACCTGAGCAGCATTTGCTACATAAATACGCATCGAAACCTCCTTCCAGATGGGTAGTTGAAGATCTGAGCTCCAACGTCTTCTCTCATCTCACCCAGAACTCGCTCACCTCGCTGCTGGAAGGGCATTACGGCACCGCTCCGACCTCTCCATCAAGCGCCGTGCAAAAACCAACCCCTTCCCACTGACTGTTACCTGTCACCTTTCCCAGCCTGCGTATAGAGGTGGTTGGTGAGATGCACTGTGTGCAGACCTGGTTTTGTATCCCCGTGGAGCTGCGGGGTGTCTGTAAAGGGCACATTCCTCCCCGCCTCTTTATTAATTTCCTCATCTGTTTGGACAGATGTCGACTATTAAAAACCTTTTCTCGGCGGCTCAGTTCTCGTTGCTGGTTGTTCGGAGCTCTCTGAGAGCTGCAGGGGTTTCCCGTTGCTGCTGGGTTCTGATAACCCGGTTATCTGTTACCTCCTGGTCCTCGTGGAACCGAACTCGGGATGGGATACCCCAGATGGAGCCACACATCTCCCAGGGGCTCTGGATGGCTATCGGCAGCTCTCCGTGACTCCCAGTGGCTCTTGGTGGCTCCTAATGACTCTTGTGGCTGCCCGTGGCTCTCAGTCACTCTCATTGGCACCCAGTAGCTCTTGGTGGCTCCCCATTGCTCCCAGTGGCTCCCAATGGCCCCTCAAAGCTCTTGGTGGCCCTCACTGGCTCCTGGTGGCTCCTAATGGCCTCCTGTAGCTCTCAGTGGCTCTCACTGACTCTCACTTGCTCTCAATGACTCTCAGTGGCTCCCAATGGCTCTTGGTGGCTCTCAATTGATCTCAGTGACCCCCAGTAGCTCTCAGTGACTCCCAATGGCTCTCAATCACTCTCAGTGGCCCCCAGTAGTCCTTGATGGCTCTCCATTGCTCCCAATGGCTTCCAGTGGCTCTCAGTCACTCTCGGTGGCTCTCAGTGATGCTCATTTGCTCTCAGTGGCTCCTGATGGCTCTTGGTGGCTCTCAATTGCTCTCAGTGGCGCCCAGCGCCCTCCCCCCCCCACCCCCCCGTAGCTCTTGGTGGCTCCCAGTGGCTCTCAGCTGCTTTCAGTGGCTCCCAATGGCCTCCCATAGCTCCCAAAAGCTCTCGGTGGCTTTCAGTGGCTCTCAGTAAATCTCAGTCACTCTCAGTGACTTCCAATGGCTCCCAAGAGCTCCGAGTGGCCCCTCTTAGCTCTTGGTGGCTCTTGGTGACTCTTAATGGCTCCCAGTAGCTCCAAATGGCTTCCAGTAGCTTCCAGTGGCCCCTCTTAGCTCTTAGTGGCTCTTGGTGGCTCCCAATGGCTCCCAGTAGCTCCCAGTGGCCCCACTTAGCTCTTAGTGGCTCTTGCTGGCTCTGAGTGCCTCCCATGGCTCCCAGAGGCTCCTAGTGGCTCCTCTTAGTTCTTGGTGGCTCCCAATGGCTCCCAGTAGCTCCCAGTAACTCCCAGTGGCCCCGCTTAGTTCTTAGTGGCTCCCAATGGTTCCCAGAGGCTCCCAGTGGCCCCGCTTAGCTCTTGGTGGCTCCCAATGGCTCCCAATGGCTCCCAGTAGCTCCCAGCAGCTCCTCTTAGCTCTTGGTGGCTCCCAGTGGCTCCTCTTAGCTCTTAGTGGCTCCCAATGGCTCCCAGTAGCTCCCAGTGGCCCCGCTTAGCTCTTGGTGGCTCCCAGTAGCTCCCAGAGGCTCCTCTTAGCTCTTGGTGGCTCCCAATTGCTCCCAGTAACTCCCAGTGGCCCCTCTTAGCTCTTGGTGGCTCCCAATGGCTCCCAGTAGCTCCCAGTGGCTCCTCTTAGCTCTTAGTGGCTCCCAATGGCTCCCAGTAGCTCCCAGTGGCTCCTCTTAGCTCTTAGTGGCTCCCAATGGCTCCCAGTAGCTCCCAGTGGCTCCTCTTAGCTCTTGGTGGCTCCCAATGGCTCCCAATGGCTCCCAGTAGCTCCCAGTGGCCCCTCTTAGCTCTTGGTGGCTCCCAGTGGCTCCCAGTCACACAAGGGCAGCCTTCATGGAGTTCATCTCAGCTGGCAGTGCTGGTGTTGCTCAGCACACGGGAACGCTCCCTTTGCCTTAATACGCTGATGGCATCGTCCATCCCAGCATCTCACGTTGGGTTTGGGGGCACCTCTTGGGACCGGGTCGCATCCTTCCCTCCCACCACGGCCCCGTCCTGCTGCAGGGAGAGCAGTAACGGTTCCATGCAGAACATCAGTGCCTTATTTCGGGTTTGGAAGCGATGGCTTCTCGTTCCAGCTCAGGAATGAATCGCTTTTGGAGTCACTTTACATCTCCAGAGACCCAGAAGTGAAAGGGAGCCCTGAAGGATCCCGTTGCCATCAGAGCCATTTTCAAGTACCCCGTTGTGGTTCCCAGTGCCTTATTACCACCCTGGATCCAACAAGAGGTATCAGGTTCATCCCACTCTTCTCCTTCCCTGCCTCCCTCCCCAGGACTCACTCACACCCATCCCCACGTCCCCACAGTGCTCACATCACCCCCCATCTCAGGGTGCTCACCCCATCCCCATGTTCTTGGGGTGCCCACATCACTCCCATGTCCCCACAGTGCTCACACCATCACCCACCTTGGGGTGCTCACATCATCCCCATGTCCCCAGGATGCTCACATCGTCGCCCATCTTGGGGTGCTCACATCATCCCCATCTTGGGGTCGTCACCCCATCCCCCATCTTGGGGTGCTCATCCCATCACCATGATCTTGGGATGCTCACCCCATATCCCTATCTTGGGGTCGTCACCCCATCCCCCATATGGGGGTGCTCACCCCATTCCCATGCTCTTGAGATTCTCACCTCATCCCCTATCTTGGGATGCTCACCCCATCCTCATCTTGGGATGCTCACCCCATCCCCATACTCTTAGGGTTCTCACCACATCTCCATGATCTTGGGATGCTCATATCACCCCCCATGTCCCCAGAATGTTCATCCCATCCCCCATTTTGGGATGCTCACCCCATATCCCCATCTTGGGGTTGTCACCTCATCCCCCATATGGGGGTGCTCACTCCATCACCATGATCTTGGGATGCTCACCCCATATCCCCATCTTGGGGTGGTCACCCCATCCCCTATCTTGGGGGGTTCTCCCCCCACCCCCCACCTTGGTTTGCTCCCCCCGCCCCCCATTGCCCCACTCCTGTCTATCCGACGCTCCCCGTCGTGCTCCGGGATAGAGCTGAATGTCTCGTAGGAAGCATTTAATTGATATTTAATTTGTAATTCAAACGTTTGAAGCCTCATCCGTCCGTACGGCCTAGGAACATTTCCCCATGTCCAATATAAACATTCCTCTTCTTAATCCTGGGTTTTGTAATGGGAAGGTTGTTAAGGACAGAACCGGGATGGGATGGAGCTCCATGATGGGATGGAACTGATGTGGAACCCTATACTGGGATGGGGCTCCATGATGGGATGGAACTGGGGTGGGATGGAGCTCTGTACTGGGATGGGGCTCCATGATGGGATGGAACTGGGGTCAGATGGAGCTCTGTACTGGGATGGAGCTCTGTACTGGGATGGAGCTCTGTACTGGGATGGGGCTGTGCTCTGTACTGGGATAGAACTGGGATGGGATGGAGCTCTGATTTGAAATGGAGCTGTGCTGGAATGGAGCTCCATGATGGGATGGAACTGGTGTGGAGCTCTATACTGGGATGGGGCTCCATGATGGGATGGGGCTCCATGATGGGATGGGGCTCCATGATGGGATGGAACTGGGGTTGGATGGAGCTCCGTACTGGGATTGAGCTCTGTACTGGGATGGGGCTGTGCTCTGTACTGGGGTAGAACTGGGATGGGATGGGATGGGGTGGGATGGAGCTCCGATTTGAAATGGAGCTGTGCTGGAATGGAGCTTCATGATGGGATGGAACTGGGGTGGGATGGAGCTCTATACTGGGATGGAGCTCCATAATGGGATGGAATTGGGGTGGAGCTCTATACTGGGATGGGGCTCCATGATGGGATGGAGCTCCATGAAGGGATGGAACTGGTATGGAACTCCATACTGGGATGGGGCTCCATGATGGGATGGGATTGGTGTGGAGCTCTATACTGGGATGGAGCTCCATGATGGGATGGAACTGGGATCGATGGAGCTCTGTACTGGGGTGGAGCTGGGATGGGATGGGGCTGTGCTGGGACTGAATCATGATGGGATGGAGCTGTACTGGGATGGGATGGAGTTGTACTGGGATGAAGCTGTACTGGGATGGGATGGAGCTGTACTGGGATGGGATGGAGCTGTACTGGGATGAAGCTGTACTGGGATGGGATGGAGCTGTACTGGGATGGAGCAGTACTAGGATAAAGCTGTACTGGGATGGGATGGAGCTGTACTGGGATGGAGTTCTGTTTTGGAATGAAGCTGTGCTGGGATGGAGCTCCATGATGGGATGGAACTGGGATGGAGAGGAGCTCTGTGCTGTGCTGGGACAGAGCTGTACTTGGATTGGCCGGAGCCATACTGGGCTGGGATGGAGCCATACTGGGCTGGAATGGAGCCATACTGGGATGGAATGGAGCCATACTGGGATGGAATGGAGCCATACTGGGATGGGATGGAGCCATACTGGGCTGGGATGGAGCCATACTGGGTTGGCACCATAGCAATCCCAGTGTTGACCCCATACAATCCTAGCACTGACCCCATACAATCCTAGCACTGACCCCATACAATCCCAGCACTGACCCCATAACAATCCCAGTGTTGACCCCATACAATCCTAGCACTGACCCCATACAATCCTAGCACTGACCCCATAACAATCCTAGCACTGACCCCATAACAATCCTAGCACTGACCCCATAACAATCCTAGCACTGACCCCATACAATCCTAGCACTGACCCCATACAATCCCAGCACTGACCCCATACAATCCTAGCAGTGACCCCATACAATCCCAGCACTGACCCCATACAATCCCAGCACTGACCCCATACAATCCCAGCACTGACCCCATACAATCCTAGCACTGACCCCATACAATCCTAGCACTGACCCCATACAATCCCAGCACTGACCCCATACAATCCCAGCACTGACCCCATACAATCCCAGCACTGACCCCATACAATCCCAGTGTTGACCCCATACAATCCCAGCACTGACCCCATACAATCCTAGCACTGACCCCATACAATCCCAGCACTGACCCCATACAATCCCAGCACTGACCCCATACAATCCTAGCACTGACCCCATACAATCCCAGCACTGACCCCATACAATCCCAGCACTGACCCCATACAATCCCAGCACTGACCGCATACAATCCCAGCACTGACCGCATACAATCCCAGTGTTGACCCCATAACAATCCCAGTGTTGACCCCATACAATCCCAGTGTTGACCCCATACAATCCCAGTGCTGACCCCATACAATCCCAGTGTTGACCCCATAACAATCCCAGTGTTGACCCCATAACAATCCCAGTGTTGACCCCATAACAATCCTAGTGTTGACCCCATAGCAATCCTAGCACTGACCCCATACAATCCCAGCACTGACCTGTTGTCGCCATGTTGCCCCCCCCCCATTCCCACCACAGCAGCCCCCGCCCTTGGAGCCCCCCCTCCCCATCCCAGCACTGACTGGCACTGACCCCCCCATCCCCCTCCTCTTATAGACCCTCATAGACCCAACCCCACATTGGCCGCGCTCCTTATAAAGCAATTAGAACTATGTAATGGGAAGGTTGTTAGGGACAGAACCGGGATGGGATGGAGCTCCATGATGGGATGGAACTGGGGTGGGATGGAGTTCTGCACTGGGATGGAGCTCTGTACTGGGATGGGGCTCCATGATGGGATGGAACTGGGGTCAGATGGAGTTCTGTACTGGGATGGAGCTCTGTACTGGGATGGGGCTGTGCTCTGTACTGGGATAGAACTGGGATGGGATGGAGCTCTGATTTGAAATGGAGCTGTGCTGGGATGGAGCTCCATGATGGGATGGAACTGGTGTGGAGCTCTATACTGGGATGGGGCTCCATGATGGGATGGAAATCCATGATGGGATGGAACTGGTGTGGAACTCTATACTGGGATGGAGCTCCATAATGGGATGGAACTGGGGTGGGATGGAGCTCTGTACTGGGATGGAGCTGTGCTGGGATGGAGCTCCATGATGGGATGGAACTGGGATTGATGGAGCTCTGTACTGGGGTGGAGCTGGGATGGGATGGGGCTGAGCTGGGACTGAATCATGGTGGGATGGAGCTGTACTGGGATGAAGCTGTACTGGGATGGAGCTGTACTGGGATGGAGCTGTACTGGGATGGGATGGAGCTGTACTGGGATGCAGCTGTACTGGGATGGAGCTGTACTGGGATGGAGCTGTACTGGGATGGGATGGAGCTGTACTGGGATGGAGCTGTACTGGGATGGGATGGAGCTGTACTGGGATGGAGTTCTGTTTTGGAATGAAGCTGTGCTGGGATGGAGCTCCACGATGGGATGGAACTGGGATGGAGAGGAGCTCTGTGCTGTGCTGGGACAGAGCTGTACTTGGATGGGCCGGAGCCATACTGGGATGGAATGGAGCCATACTGGGATGGAATGGAGCCATACTGGGCTGGAATGGAGCCATACTGGGCTGGGATGGAGCCATACTGGGATGGAATGGAGCCATACTGGGATGGAATGGAGCCATACTGGGCTGGAATGGAGCCATACTGGGCTGGGATGGAGCCATACTGGGATGGAATGGAGCCATACTGGGATGGGATGGAGCCATACTGGGATGGAATGGAGCCATACTGGGATGGGATGGAGCCATACTGGGATGGAATGGAGCCATACTGGGTTGGCACCATAGCAATCCCAGTGTTGACCCCATACAATCCCAGTGTTGACCCCATACAATCCCAGTGTTGACCCCATGATGGGATGGAACTGGGATCGATGGAGCTCTGTACTGGGGTGGAGCTGGGATGGGATGGAGCTGTACTGGGATGGAATGGAGCTGTACTGGGATGGAGCTGTACTGGGATGGAGCTGTACTGGGATGGAGCTGTACTGGGATGGGATGGAGCTGTACTGGGATGGAGCTGTACTGGGATGGGATGGAGCTGTACTGGGATGGAGTTCTGTTTTGGAATGAAGCTGTGCTGGGATGGAGCTCCACGATGGGATGGAACTGGGATGGAGAGGAGCTCTGTGCTGTGCTGGGACAGAGCTGTACTTGGATGGGCCGGAGCCATACTGGGATGGAATGGAGCCATACTGGGATGGAATGGAGCCATACTGGGCTGGAATGGAGCCATACTGGGCTGGGATGGAGCCATACTGGGATGGAATGGAGCCATACTGGGATGGGATGGAGCCATACTGGGATGGAATGGAGCCATACTGGGATGGGATGGAGCCATACTGGGATGGAATGGAGCCATACTGGGCAGAAATGGAGCCATACTGGGATGGGATGGAGCCATACTGGGATGGAATGGAGCCATACTGGGATGGAATGGAGCCATACTGGGCAGAAATGGAGCCATACTGGGCAGAAATGGAGCCATACTGGGCTGGAATGGAGCCATACTGGGCTGGAATGGAGCCATACTGGGCTGGAATGGAGCCATACTGGGATGGAATGGAGCCATACTGGGCAGAAATGGAGCCATACTGGGATGGGATGGAGCCATACTGGGCTGGAATGGAGCCATACTGGGATGGGATGGAGCCATACTGGGATGGAATGGAGCCATACTGGGATGGAATGGAGCCATACTGGGCAGAAATGGAGCCATACTGGGATGGAATGGAGCCATACTGGGCTGGGATGGAGCCATACTGGGCTGGGATGGAGCCATACTGGGATGGAATGGAGCCATACTGGGATGGGATGGAGCCATACTGGGATGGAATGGAGCCATACTGGGCTGGGATGGAGCCATACTGGGATGGAATGGAGCCATACTGGGATGGAATGGAGCCATACTGGGAAGGAATGGAGCCATACTGGGATGGAATGGAGCCATACTGGGAAGGAATGGAGCCATACTGGGATGGAATGGAGCCATACTGGGATGGAATGGAGCCATACTGGGTTGACCCCATACAATCCCAGTGTTGACCCCATAACAATCCTAGTGTTGACCCCATAGCAATCCTAGCACTGACCCCATATCAATCCCAGCACTGACCCCATACAATCCCAGCACTGACCCCATAACAATCCTAGCACTGACCCCATACAATCCTAGCACTGACCCCATATAATCCTAGCACTGACCCCATACAATCCTAGTATTGACCCCATACAATCCCAGCACTGACCCCATATCAATCCTAGCACTGACCCCATATCAATCCTAGCACTGACCCCATACAATCCCAGCACTGACCCCATATCAATCCTAGCACTGACCCCATACAATCCCAGCACTGACCCCATAACAATCCCAGCACTGACCCCATACAATCCCAGCACTGACCCCATATCAATCCTAGCACTGACCCCATACAATCCCAGCACTGACCCCATATCAATCCTAGCACTGACCCCATACAATCCTAGCACTGACCCCATACAATCCCAGCACTGACCCCATACAATCCTAGCACTGACCCCATACAATCCCAGCACTGACCCCATACAATCCCAGCACTGACCCCATACAATCCCAGCACTGACCCCATACAATCCCAGCACTGACCCCATATCAATCCTAGCACTGACCCCATACAATCCCAGCACTGACCCCATACAATCCCAGCACTGACCCCATACAATCCCAGCACTGACCCCATACAATCCTAGCACTGACCCCATAACAATCCTAGCACTGACCCCATACAATCCTAGCACTGACCCCATAACAATCCTAGCACTGACCCCATACAATCCCAGCACTGACCCCATACAATCCCAGCACTGACCCCATACAATCCCAGTGTTGACCCCATACAATCCCAGCACTGACCCCATACAATCCCAGCACTGACCCCATACAATCCCAGCACTGACCCCATACAATCCCAGTGTTGACCCCATACAATCCCAGCACTGACCCCATACAATCCCAGCACTGACCCCATACAATCCCAGCACTGACCCCATGGCAATCCTAGCACTGACCCCATACAATCCCAGCACTGACCCCATACAATCCCAGCACTGACCCCATACAATCCTAGCACTGACCCCATACAATCCCAGCACTGACCCCATACAATCCCAGCACTGACCTGTTGTCGCCATGTTGCCCCCCCCCCCATTCCCACCACAGCAGCCCCCGCCCCTTGGATCCCCCCTCCCCATCCCAGCACTGACTGGCACTGACCCCCCCATCCCCCTCCTCTTATAGACCCTCATAGACCCAGCCCCACATTGGCCGCGCTCCTTATAAAGCAATTAGAACTATGTAATGGGAAGGTTGTTAGGGACAGAACCGGGATGGGATGGGGCTCCATGATGGGATGGAACTGGGGTGGGATGGAGCTCTGTACTGGGATGGGGCTGTGCTCTGTACTGGGATGGGGCCCCATGATGGGATGGAACTGGGGTCAGATGGAGCTCTGCACTGGGATGGAGCTCTGTACTGGGATGGAGCTCTGTACTGGGATGGAGCTCTGTACTGGGATGGGGCTGTGCTCTGTACTGGGATAGAACTGGGATGGAATGGAGCTCTGATTTAAAATGGAGCTGTGCTGGAATGGAGCTCCATGATGGGATGGAACTGGTGTGGAACTCTATACTGGGATGGAGCTCCATAATGGGATGGAACTGGGGTGGGATGGAGCTCTGTACTGGGATGGAGCTGTGCTGGGATGGAGCTCCATGATGGGATGGAACTGGGATCGATGGAGCTCTGTACTGGGGTGGAGCTGGGATGGGATGGGGCTGAGCTGGGACTGAATCATGGTGGGATGGAGCTGTACTGGGATGGGATGGAGTTGTACTGGGATGAAGCTGTACTGGGATGGAGCTGTACTGGGATGAAGCTGTACTGGGATGGAGCTGTACTGGGATGAAGCTGTACTGGGATGGAGCTGTACTGGGATGGGATGGAGCTGTACTGGGATGGAGCAGTACTAGGATAAAGCTGTACTGGGATGGGATGGAGCTGTACTGGGATGGAGTTCTGTTTTGGAATGAAGCTGTGCTGGGATGGAGCTCCATGATGGGATGGAACTGGGATGGAGAGGAGCTCTGTGCTGTGCTGGGACAGAGCTGTACTTGGATTGGCCGGAGCCATACTGGGCTGGAATGGAGCCATACTGGGCTGGAATGGAGCCATACTGGGCTGGAATGGAGCCATACTGGGACATAGCTCTGTGCTGGGCGAGGGCTGAGCTGGAAGTTCTGTGCTTCCCCAACCAGGACCCGAATTGCTGCTTTCAATGTGACCCAAAAGGATCGACGGCCCCGTGGGGCACAAGGCCACAGCCATCCTGGGGTGGTGATGGTAAGATAGCAAGAAGAACCGCAGCCCGGAGCAGCCTGAGCTTTATATGGGGGGGGGGGGGTCACGGCAGAGCCCCACGCTGTGGGTGTTAATGGGGTTGTAGCGCCCCCCAGCGGCGGCCGGAGTTAATGTGGTTGTAGCGCCCCCCAGAGGCAGAACGCGCTGCGACCCATCGGGGTGGGCTGTTGTTTTTTTATTAAACTCCGTTAGTCTCCTCGTTTTATATATAGATCTATATATATATATATAGAATAACCCTTTTATTCCCCCCCCGGCACTCCCCCCCCCCCCCAGCCCCACTCTAGGCACAATACAATACAAGGACTCTGTCTGGGTTTGACACAATGTACAGAAAACAAAAGAACTTTCCATCATCTACAACTGCTCCGTGACCAAAAAAAGGAGCCGCGTGTGACACCAGGTACCGGCATCGGGGGGGGGGGGGGCATCAAACAACGGGGGGGGGGGTGATAGGGGGTGATGGAGGGGGGGGGGGGGGGGACCGAAGTTGTTGGGGGTGGGGGGGGGGGGTTAAGACTGTACAAAGAGCTTTGAGCTGAAATAAAACCTTGGACTCTTAAAAACAAGGAGGGGTGGGAGGCGGCGGAGCTGGGGGGGGACAA
>NW_027315567.1:0-113809 GCF_039878825.1 Excalfactoria chinensis
ACTACTTAAAGCCAGCTCAGCTTTGAGGTCAGGAAAAGTTGGTCAGGGTTCTATTCAGCCTAGTCTTGAACACCTCCGAGAAGAGAAACTTCCCAGCTTCTCTGTTTTGCCATCCTTATCACGGCAACACTTTTCATCTCCCGTTAGAAACCCTCGTGCTTCCATTTACACCTCTTGCCATCTTCACTTCCTGTCAAGTGTCACAGGGAAGCATTTGGCTTTGTCTTCTCATCTGCATGGGACGCTGCAGTTAGGGCCCTTCATGCTGCCTCTTCTTCAGGCTGACTAAGTCCATTTTCTCAGCCCCCTGTCACAGGGCAAATACTCCTTCACAGATATGATGGCTCCCTAGAGAATTAGCTTGCTACTGAAAGATCATCCTCTCATTTAAAAGGAACTCAAAATTACAGCCAAGGCACAGTCAAGCGAGTGCCAAACAGGGGCTGACCATCGCTTCTCTCAGTCTCCTGGCTTTGCTACTCTTAACACAGACCAAGCTGCAGCTCTTAGCTGCCAGGGCACCCTGCTGGCTCATGCTCAGCTTGCCTTCTGCCAGGTCTGTGTCCTTTCTCAGCAGAGCTGCCCCCCTGCCATGCAGTCCCATCATGTTTTGTAGGAAGGGGCTTTTTCACCCCAAATGCGTCTTGGTATTCACCATCGGTGGATTTCTTAAGATGCCTGCCAGTCCGTTTCCCTGGCTTGTTGAAGTCCCTCGGAATGCCAGCTCTGTGCTGAAGCATATCCAACAGCCTCTCTTATTTCACATCATTAGCAACCCTGATGAGAGTGCCCTGCAGTATATCCTTCAGGTCACTGATGTACTACTGAAAACTGCAATCTAGGAACACAGTTTTTGAAGAGCTAACACCTCTTAACAACTAAGACATAACAGAAGGACATTTTGATTCCCAGCACAGAAGGGAAAACAAACATATCTGATCTCCACACAGAAATCATAATTCCTGAAGTTTCTGAACTAACTGTTAAATATTATAACAAAAAGAAGTGTTACTACTAACAACCTACAAATGAGTGTACAAATTTTCCCTTTCCTAAACACAGTCCATGTGAGAGCATTCCCTGATCTGAACACAAGCTTTCTGACGATGCAATACAGTATAAATGTTCAAAGAAGTCTCGTGTAGAAAAAACCTAGAGGCTGAAGCTTCCCATCTGAGGACATGGTTCAAATGCTAACAATTTGATATTTTCCACTACAGAAAACACTGAACATTCTTAAATGCTAACAGAATACTGCTGTATGTAAAGCTAAATAACTAACTCAGTACTATGACTCTATCTGCTAACTTTCCACACAGAACAGAAAATTGTAGCTGCGCGAAACAGTTAAACTCTGGACGAATGACTTCAGTTACATCTTCAATGAGTACCACTAGAAGTAAGGAAAACAGCTCATTAAATTCTGCTTTCCACATATAATAAATATTGCCAGTGATCAAAACCAGGTCCCGCTATCCTTTAGAAGGCGAGACAGGAATTAGATGAGATAGCTTTCAGCTACACCAAAATCACAGCCATGATGCACTGACACAGAAATGAGATCTAGTCTCCAGGGACCCATTTCCACTTTAACTGAAGCCTATATCACCATTTATAAGCAAGAGGAGAACAGATTACAAAACAAACAACCCCCAAAACCAACACTATCACAAGTGATAAAAGCAAACGCCGAATTCAGTAATAAGGGACTCATGCAAAACATGCAAAAAAACAAAAGCCGCCCCAAATCCACTCTAACTCATAGAGCTTAAATCATCAAGATACAGATCTGCAAAATAATAAGCACCTATGATGTATAAGTATTGGTGTATCACAAGACATGTGGTACTTAAAATACTACTGTGCAGAATGAATAAGGAACAAAAAATAAGGAACAAATAAAACCTTGTACGTTGGGGCCTGAAATGTAAATTGCAAGGCAATTTCATTCATATTAAAATAGCAACTTTCTAAGATTCCTTTAGGGCAATGTGAGCTTATAAATGCTGCCTGGATTTTACAGACTCATAGAAGGAATGTATTTCTTATATTTATATGGCAATGAGAAAACGTAACAGCTTTTCTGGATCATAAAGTCTTTCTTTCTTTTTTTTCTTTTTTAAATAAAACTAATTGAAGAAAAGCATTACTTTGATTATAAATCAAACCATGTCCAAAAAGATACAGTATATACAAACACTGTACTGTTGTTGCTTAGGAAGTTACTTTTCCAAGACAATTTATGTTATGTCTCCACAGCAAAACAAAAGCAATTGTAATTGAAGGTGAGAAATTGTGTCTCACAAAAATGAGCTTTATACATGTGAAACTATTAAAATTAAAACAAAGTGACAGAAATCCAGTGGTAATCAACAAAAGATGCATCTTCTTGCAATTCATCTGCTGCTTCGCTGCTACAGAAGATAAAACTACCATTTGGGATGAAACTACAGCTTTTGCAATTGGATTTTCTGAACAACAATCTAAACAAGCATCTCTGAGTAAAATTGCACACCCAAAAAACAATGCCACTTTAACCTAGTTTGTTCCTTCTCTTCCCTCCTCCCCCTTGCTAAAGGGAAAATTTAAATAAATGGGCAACTTGATGGGCTGAAAGCGACAACTGTGAGCAGATGGACGTAGTGCACACAAATCACAACTGTCCCCACAGCCTGTGGAGATGCAGTGTAAACTAGCAGCAAGCAAACACATTCCTAACACTTCTTATGACAGTCCACCTGATGCTTTCACTGAAGTCCACACTGAGCACGGTAAATTTAAAAGATGCAAACTAACCTAAGGAAGGGGCCACCACGATTCTGCCCATTAGCTCTACCACAGTTAAGTATCCTACCTTCTCTGCTCAAAGCACGTGCACCCAACGTAAAGCCAGCAGCTCTTGCCTTGTGAGGAGTCATCGGCACTGGGATGCCTCCAGTGGCACCTGCACAAGCTTCCCCTGTGCTCACACAGTCTGCATACTCTGCCAGTTGTTTACTAAGCCTACGGAAAGCAAAAGAGGAAATGCATTTGGGAAAAATAATCCCATAGCTGCATACAACACTTAATGAAATAATAAGAGCCTTGTATTATCCATCCTAGACATAATCATAGCCAAAACAAATTGCATACTCATTAAATGTAACATACTCTACTTTTTGCATAACCGTAACATACTCAAATACTCTGGACACGTCTATTTTATAGATGCACATCCAGATCTGTGAGGTTGTTTACTTCTGCCTGGTACCCTTTGCAGTCCAATTTTTACAAATACAGCCACCCTTATGAATGAACACCCATGGGTAAAATACTTATGTGTAGGAGGAGTAAAACTGCTTAGTAATTTAACAAAGGAAATAACAGCCAGATCTCCTCTGAAACAAAACATAGGTGCTTCCTGGTCAGTGGAATTGAAGACAGTAATAACAAGGGTTCTGTTTTGAGAAGAGTTTACAAACATTTCAGTTTTTCAAGTTGAACTTCTGTGTCTGTGGGCTACAGACACATTTTAATAGTGTATACTAGGCAGACATCAGCTTAGCAACCAACACTTGAATTCTTACAGAGAATTTTGAGCAGAAGCCCTTTCCTCAACTTTCAAATTAACACCAGACACATAAACAGGCTATGTGAGAAGATGTCAATGGACACATCTTCAAGGTAGCACCATTAAACCCAGTGCTGTTACCAAAAAGGTCCAAACTCAACACTGATAACTGAAAACCTAGCAATAAATTTAAAAGTTTACCTAGAATATCCGTGAATAATAGCATAATCCTCAGCTGTCCATCCACTAACGTCTTTATGGAAAATACCAGCACCATAGCAAAGAAGAACTTTTACCAACTTAAACTCCCCACCGGACGCTGCGGTCATCAGTGGGGTTCTACAGCATCCAAAATAGAAGACAAACCATACAATTTTAGTCAGGCATTGTAATTATTTCAATTCCCATTTGCTCACTCTCAAAGAAAAATAAAATCACTTTATGAACGGAAGAAAAAGCTTCTATATTAACAACACTTGCATACAATCTTTGCATCAATTTGAAAAACTCTCTCTGGCATAACAGCAACGTTGCCGGCACAATGGCAACTTTCCTGCCACAGTGGCTACCATAAACAATGTTTTCTTGCAGGTTTCAATGCAAAAAACATGCAATAATGCATGTTACCAACCAAGCTGAGACCTGCTTTCACCAGTCAGTCGAGGAGCTCCTTCTCTATGTCTTTCTACTTCAATGCTCATTCCCATCCCTCCCATCAGTCCAATCTGAAGACAACTAAGGGGACCTGCAGAGTTTAGACCATCTCCTCACCTTCCACACAAATCTCAAGCATGAACGCTAGCTCCTTTTTTAAGAAGGAGCTCTACCATCTTTTCATGATGTTCAGAGATAGCAAGAGTAAGGGGAGTACATCCGTCCTGAAAGAACAGAAATAACTCAAGTTAAAAACCAAAAGAAACAAACAAAAAATCCGTAATAAAAATATCAATGCAACTTTTTGAACTTCTCTATTGAATCTCAAAACGTACCTTATTCTGAGCATTAATACGGGCGTTGTACTCAATTAACATCCCTGCTAGAAATGTGTTAGGAACTAAAGCAGCCAGGTGAAGGGCAGTGTTGCCACCAGTATCTGCCAGGTTCGGATCAGCAATGTGCTCTAGCAAGATCACCACACATTTTTCTTGCTGGCATCGTACTGCCTGGAAACAACACAAAAACAAAAAGGTTAAATTTCCAGCAGTCATATTTCACTGTGTCACTACTACTACAACTTCCCATTCCTGGAATATGAAAGCATCTTCCAAGATTTGCTAGCACACGCCTAACCCACACTGATTACAGCATGCATGTTTCTACAGACTTACGTAAAGAATCTGGAAATACATCATTTAATACATAATCAATAATTCCTACTTGCAGCAACATAGTATGTTCTACTTACCTTCATCAGTGGTGATCTGTTATCACCGTCAAAAAGATTTAGCTTACACTTGTTTTCTACTAGAAACGTAACGACATCCACATGTCCATTTGCACAAGCAAGATGCAGTGGTGTCCTAAAAATGAAATGTGTAAATTGAAACGGACAGCTAAATAAATCATTTCACTCATGAACAGGGCAAATTTCATTTCTTTATCTCAATTACCTCCCTAAACAAACATAGCAAAATAAAATAAAATAAAAACAAGCCTATTCCATCACCTGTAACAATGGCTATATACCCAAAGCCTGACACTGGCTAGGAACAACCCTCCGTTGCATTTGCTTAATGAGACAACATCTCCTCCACTGTGAAACTGAACTTTCCCAAAGATTCCTGTGTCAAAGCACTGCTTGCTGCCTCTGACAGAAAAGCGCTCATGGTACAACAAGGGAGACTAAAGCTATGGTGGCATGTAAACCTCTAGGCTCTCCCAGCATCATTCGTACACCAGAAGTGTACCACAGATGCAGGATGGGAGTTTTACAGAAAAAAAAAAATATATATCCATGTGCTAGTTTGGTTATTACTGCAACCAGTACCGTACTTTTGCACCAAACATCTGACAACATCTGGTAGAGCAGACAGCAAAACACTGCTATCCTGGCTACAAGAAAGTAATATCTGACATTTCTGATGCTTATAACTATGATATAAATAGGACGTCACAGAGGAAGTCCTCTTCAAGGAGGGATAGCTGTGTTTCCACTACACAGAGAAAATTCCCTCCCTAAGACCAGCTTCCTCCAAGGCAGAGAAGATGAGGACAAAATAACAGGCAGAACTTCAAAGAACACATCATGCCTTGTCACAGACGTGGAACAAACTCGAGGGTGACTGTCCCCACTGAGAAATTCCCAAATAAATATGCAAGATCCTTCATCTCCAAATAGAAGCCTGACAAGATTTATCTGAGCACTGATCAGCGCGAAGTGTCAGCAGTGTACCACAAAGAGCTCCAATGGGCAACATAACTGTAACAAACGCAACTTTGCGCAGGAGTCCCTCATCACCCAAAAGCTGCCGCTACCAAGCACTGGGGAATACGACAACCTAAAGGAACCACCATCAGCTTTGCAAGCAACAAAGCCTTCAGGAAACCCGCAGCCTTATCGCCGCCCTGGCTCACCAGCCCCCAAGAGAGCTCTCAGCTCGGAGGAACGCCTAGCAGCCCCACCAAGATGCCCCGAGGGAAACAGGCCAGCAGGGCACCATCGGAGCGGCCGCTACTGCCCGTCCCAGCCAGGTCAGGCGGCGGGGATCCCCGGCCCGGCCCGCCGCCCTTACTGCTGCGCCTTGTCGCGCTCGTCGATGTCGTGCTTCTTCAGCCCCCGCCGCACCTGGGCCAGGTCTCCGGCGGCGGCCCCGCGGTGCAGCTTGCTCAGGTCCTTCTGGCGGAGCTCGTACGCACCGGCGGGACGCGCCGAGGCGGTGCTGCCGGGCGGCGGATCCTTTTTCTTCTTCCTTCCGAAGCAGAAAATCTTCTTCATGTCGGCCGGGCCGAGGAGTCCCGAGCACTACGCACAAAGACGCCGTACGCTCAGGAAGGCACAGCCCAACCCACAGGCGGCAGAGCAACCTCCGACTCCCAGCCAAGGAGCCACGGCGATGTTAAGAGGGTACTGCCCGCAGAGAGCAGGAGCGTGCGCATGTGCGGGCTCTGTCGCAGCCGGAAGCGCCTAGCAACGGTGCGTTCTGGTGCCGCTGCAATAGCAACGGGGATAACCGTCTGCAGGCTTCTGTTCCGTTGTACCAAAGCCCCTGTAGTTAAACTTTATTTACTTTTTCTTCCGGTAGAGGAGACAAGTGCAATTCAGCTTCACTTGCATCTTTTGTGCAAGAATCATTGTTTCCAATACTTTTAAGATGACCTTCCCTTAGAAATAACTTTCAGGGTGCTTAGTATAAAATTTTAAGTTCTTCAAATAAAAGTAGAAGGTTCATTTAATAATTAAGCAGTGTAGTGGTTTAAGCCTCATTCTTCATTTACTGCTTCTGACTGCAATAATGGTCCCTTCGTGCATCTGAGGGAAGCTGAGAAACTGCCAGGTATCTGTAAGAGTGACCTAAAGTAGTAGCAAACTATTGAAGGGAGGATTTTTTAATAACTAATTTTATAGAGGTTAGGTTTGTAGAGGTTTTACAGAAGGACAAGATAACTCTTCCTCTGTGGTTGGTGCTTGACTGGCTGCAGTAACTTGACTGACAGGCAAATAAGGAAAATATACCGAGGTGTCCCATGACAGCGTCTCCTTGAAGTACAGGATTGCAATTGAATATTACTTTTTTAACATAATTAAAAGGCATATACCGTTTGGCTATTTAGAATGTCAAATTAGCTTTAGAATACAAATTTTGCTTCTTTTAAGTGGAATTATAGCTGTGGACTCCTTAAGAAAAAATCTGACTCTTTTGCTTCTGTAGAAAACAAACAAAAAAGCTAAGAAATTCCTGTGTTGCAATATAGCTGGTTTTTTGTTTGTCTGTTAGTTTTTGTTTGTTTGTTTGTTTGTTTGTTTGTTTTAATACAAAATGATCTGTAGTATCTCGAGAGGATTAATTTTAACTCAGGTTTATGTTAGCTGTGACTATATAAGAAATTATGCAGCCAGATCACCAGAAATGAATGTCTGCATTTGTTCAAACTGTTTGATTTTAGCACGGCAACAGATTCTCTTCCTACTTTCATGAGTAAGGGCTAATCCTGCCAGAACAGGCTGGTAGCAGTGGGATGCTGTGATGCTCTTTTTCACCGGACATTTGCTAAGGGCTCATATTGCATCTCTGACCCTTTGGCTTACCTTCTTAAAGATCTCAGATCGTTAATTTTAATCCTTCTCTGCATCAGTAGTTCTCACCATTTCCAATGCAGCAACCAGCAGGAAAGTATGAGAAAGTCATTTCACAAACCTCTTTCTCCTAGCTGGAGATTAAAGTTACAGCTGATCAAGCAGAGGGGCACAGAGGTTAATTATTTTTGTCTGTTTGCTCAGTACCAGCTTTTTCAGGCCACTGGATAGAGAGACTGTAGAAAACTTAGTGGCACAGAAAGTAATTTCCCTGGTGAATTATTTTATATACAGTCCATACATATGTCCCGTTTAATAGAGAAGAAAGGACTGAGGCTAAAGCGTGCTAATTTTTCTCTGCCGGGGCGCTGTGAAGCCCTGCTGTGCACAGGAGCCCCTTCCTCGGGCTGTGCCAGCTGGGAACCTGTAGCTTCAGATGATGCTGTGCCATCACCCAGCAGAAAAAGCCCCCAACTGCACGAGCTGCTGGCGTGAGCTGGGCTGGGACTGTGTTTCTGAGGATGTAGTGAGCTTTTCCCGCACCTCTTCAGGTGAAGAAATAGTCAGGTCCTCGTACACGGGTGTCACGGGTTAACTGAAAATCTACCTGCACCCGTAACAGGGGGGCAGCTGGCCCGCAGGGCTGCTGGCCCAAAAGGAAAGGGAAAAAGGGTAAAGGAAAAGAAAACAGAAGCAATGATCTAAGGAAGCACACTTATTTACCAAATACTATATCAGAATACAGGATAACACAATATCATACAAATTAATTGAAATTAAGGCTAACGAATCAAGTAAAATAGAAGAGAGAATGAGTCCCAAAACAGAGAGGCCTACTGTGAGCTCCAGGCGAAACAGCTGGAATGCTCCCCCACAGCTCCGACAATTCAAGAGAGCGAGTCCAGCCCCGAAGTGAGATTATATAGTGTCCTTGTCCCGTGACTTATCCCTGACCATGATGTTCTCTGGGATATGTAGTCTTCTTCTGTGAGCTGCACATTCGGTAAAATTATCCATGCTTTACATGATGTTATGATGTGGAATACTGATAGCAAAATTACAAAATTACAAAACCATGACATTCCACCCCTTATTCTACATCATTACATTATGCTTAATACACATACACACACATATATAGTTGTGAGCAATCAGCAACCTTATTTTCTTAACAATTTATATCTATTTCATGCAAATCCCTAAGCTGAGAACAAAACTCCATAACTTAATACACTATTATTTACTACCTCGAGAAATGGCAAAACTCGTTCCTCGAACTTTCGGGGTGTGATGTTATAGGCTCCCCCTGCTCTGTGATAGGCTGTTAGCAGTGAATACATAAGGAGAGGTAAGACACAATAGAGAAGCCATTTTTAGCCATTTTTGAAGCACTTCACTCTGAGACTGATGGTGTTGTATTTGGTCCTGGGCAAGTGTGGGACAGTACTCACCGAGACGAGCTCACAATACTAGTAATCAGTGGAACTTATATATTTATATATATATATATATTCATATATATATATATAAAATATATATATATATAAAAGTTTCAGCCTTAACTTTAACTCCCTTCCAACTGTCTCGCTCCAATTAAGGAGTGAGGCAAGGTTCTTTTGATAAATTATGCTCGGCGTGAGATTAAGAAGAGAAGCATTCAAATGTTGATCCGACCAGTTTATTGGGAATAATAGACGGCTGAGGGGATGGGGAAGGGAGAGCGGCGGATACCAAAATTAGGGTGATGGGGAAGGGAAAGTGGGCGATAGGAAAGGTGGAAAAGGCAAGAATTACGGAAAGCAGGGAAAGTCACCTCCTGAACGCAGCAGCGTCCCGTTGCACGTCGTTTCGTTGGTCCAGGAGGAACAAGCGCAGGGGAGAGCCGCAGCAGAGGGTCAGGCTGCAAGCAGCAGATTGGTGCAGTGCAGAGCGGGAGGTAGAAAGGGCAGCAAGGTCTCGGGAGGCAGCGAGGTCTCACGGAGCAGAGTCTCGGGAAGCGAGGTCTCACGGAGCAGAGTCTCGAGCAGCAAGCCCAGGTGAATCCGGTGTCCGCCGTAGGAAGACGTTGGAGGAATCTGAAGCCAGATACCTAAGAGTTCTTCATGCATGCATCTTCTTCAGCATGCAGGCGTTCACGTAGTGAGGCATCTGATGTCAGACAACCTCCTTGTTCATGAAGAGAGGCATCTGATGTCAGAAAACCTCTACCAAATCCATGGTTTGTCCATGCTCTTTTTATCCTACTTCTTCCCAGCCTTCGGGACATTTCTGGAAGGCTTGGGTCAGAGTCCTGTGAATACCTCGGAGATGGCCCTCTTCCTTGAGATAGGCCCACACAAAAGACCACTTAAGGGCCATTCATCTGTATCTTATCTCCCTTTCGTAGCTCCCGGACTTGTCCATCTGTCATCTGTCTGTCATCTGTCACGTCACCCTTAAACAAAGGGGGTCTGGAACCGTGGTTCAGACTTGCCTGGACTTGTCCTTCTGTGTGTCTCTGGAACCTTGGCCAGGCTTCCCTGAACTTGTCCATTTCAGCAGACTTTGAGACAGTAATGTAAAAAGCATGGCCACCAACTCGCATGATACTGTGAAAAGCAGATTTTTTTTTTCCAACTTAATAATTACTGGAGACAGTATTAATTAATGATGGTTCAAAGGAGGGCCACAAGGATGATCAGATTGCTGGAGCATCTCCCCTGCAAAGATAGGCTGAGGGAGCAGACCTCTTTGCAGCCTTCCAGTATTTAAAAGGGGATTATGAACAGGAGGGTAACCAACTTTTTACCAGGGTAGACAATGGTAGGACAAGGGGAAATGGTTTTAAGCTCAAGAAAGGAAGGTTTGGATGTCAGGAGGAAGTTCCTTACAGAGATAGTGTTAAGATATTAGAATAGGCTACTCAGGCAGGTTGTGGATGCCCCATCCCTGGTGATGTTAAAGACCAGGTTGGATGGGGCCTTGGGCAGCCTGGTCTAGTGACAGATTTGGAGGGTGGTGACCGTGTCTGTGGCATTGGGATTGGGACTTGATGATCCTTGGGGTCCCTTCCAACCCAAGCCATTCTACAATTCTGTGAAGACATAAGTATCCAACCTTTTGGCTTGGCTGGCTGCACTGAGTGAAGAGAAATTGTCTTGGGCTGCATCTAAGAAGGCTGCTCTGAAAGTAATGCCTCCTGTTTATTTTAATGGAAATAACAATAAAGAGCACAGTAACTCTATTTGACTGAGCAAATTCTCAGCTACAAAATGACATTTTTCCACATGCTCTCCTCTAGTAGCTATGCATTTTTGCCAGTGATGAACAAAAGCCTGCATGCCATGCAGAGGTGACCCACTGTTGCTGCTGTCACCGCTGAAATGCAACACCCACCACCTCACTGTGTTGAAATCCACTGTTTGGTCTCCACAGACATCCAGCAAGAGCTGATAAATGTCAGTGGGTGCCATTTTTTTTTCCACACGGAGGAATTAGATTCCACACCTTTGGTTCATATGCACTTCCATGTCAGATGCCATTTTGTCCACCTGCCCCTCTGCTGCCATCTGTCACAGAAATAAAAAGTAATGAAGTATCAGTGGGAAGGTTCCGTTTCTTCTGACATACCGCCAACATCCACCTCTGACATTATGGGCTGACAGAATAATATAGGAGGAATTACTTTCAGAACATCCCTCATTGAATATGTAATATAGATAATGTATGTAAAATAACAAAACATAATTTCTAATGTTTTTTATAAAAACATATAAAAAAGATACCAACAAAACCACAGAACTGCTGGGATATGTGACCTTGTTTCTGTGAAACAACTGCACCAGGCTGCTTTGATGGCAGTGGTTGCCATTCTCAGTGAGCACTCACGGTGTTCGTCAGTTTCAATGAAATTTTACTCTTCCTGTGCTTCAGCCTTGAAAAACAGCCATTCACAAATGTATGTACTGCCAGAAGCGGTAATACGAGTAAGGAGGAGGATATTTCTCTTTGGTAAAATGAGAATTGTAGAGGTCTGGTAGAGAGACATGTTCAAACTTTTAGTTGCAACTCTATACATTCCATTTGAAAATCTGCAAGTCATGTATTTTTGTCAACTGAAAATGGAGTCATAAAGAAAGCAAATAAATGATTTTTTTTTTTTTTTTCAATCTTGAAACCTATTCTTAATTTTCATCATCAAAATAGAAAGTATGGATGCACCATTTTCAGTGTTCACAGGACTGTGTTTAGTGAATGTGTCACCATTCACGGACTGATTTGCCATCATTTGAGCTGGGCTGGTTTCAACCCTGGTGTGACTAACAGCACACTGTTGTTCGGTTGGTGCTGAGGGGACAGGTCAGGCCACTTGACAGAGAAGAACCACTGCCATGAGGGCCTGGTGGCAGGGAGCAGGCTGCAGTGAGAGCTGTGCAGGGCTATGGGCCAGACATTCCTGATTTAGTGGGTAGCAAGCAAACATTGTTATCTGTGTTGATATGAATCTGCAAAGTCCATGAATGAGCTTGTTGTAGTCCAGTGCCCTGTAAGGTTTCAGCCCCAAATGTCAGAATTACATTTCTTGATGTACTGACAAAATCTATAATGAAAGACAAAAATAAATGTAAAATTTTAATAAATTGAAATACTAACAGTATAACACAATTGATTGCATAGTTGAAGGAGAGAACATAGAAAAAAAATACATGTTGATAGTTCATAGCAATTTCTATGCTGTGCTCCTTTAGTCAAGTGGTGCAGCTCAGGAGTTGCTGACTGCTTTTCTTTCCTTTGAACCACAATATCTCTGGAAGGAGATAATAGAGGAGGAAATAACCTTTCAGATACTTTCTATCTTTTTTTATTCTTTTTGTTTTCCCCAGTGAATGCCTGGTGGCAGTGCTGAGAGCAGCTCCGCAGCTCCCAGCCTGTGGGCTCTACACTGGTAAATGCTCTACTGACATTGCCTGTGGCTTCCAGCTGATATTCTCCTCCTCTTTTTCTCAACTGACAAGTATGTGAAAGCAATGTTTATTTTTAAAACATCAAACCCACATCTCAAAGTGGGTATCCCCAGTACTCTTTTTGTCAGCTCAAGACATTTGCCTTTGCTACCACTTTGGTAACTTTAAGGCCTATGTTTCTAACATGTTCTTAGGGTGTTCGTCATGTGCTGCCATTGAGGGTGGGAGTGGGTAAATGAGCAATATGGAATAAAAATAACTAAAAATGAGGAACACAGAAATTTCAGGAAACACAGAAATTTCAGGTTTCTGAAGCCTGTTTAAACTTGTGCTCCCAGACTCCTGCAAGTACTTGCAGCTTTCTAGCAGGAAGTCTGCAGGACATACAGGGAATTCACACAGTTTCTGGGGCAAAGAAAGGGAAGCAAAGAGTTAAGGGAAGCAAAGAGTTTTTGTTCATAAGCTGCCTCTGTACTTACAATTGTCTTTCCTTGGTGTACTAACATAGGTGGGCTGCACTCTGGGTATATAAGCAGCTGAAAAAGGTAGGGCAGACCTTCCCCATGACATTCTTAGTTGTGGACACCACTGGAATATAAAATTCCTCGATCCCAAACCCATGTCGAATATGTCTGTGGTATTCTGCCAGGACATCTCAAGTCCCAACTGTATCAAATATACCTCTTGTGAAATGAAGCTGTCCCCACTCTTCTGCCAGAATAGTCTCTTACTTGTGGAAGCAGAGTGTTTCAGTGTGTGGCTATGTGCATGGTGTGCACTTATACAGCTGCATGACTATATGTGATATCTGTGCAACCAACAAGCTCTACCAAAGTAATGATAATTATCGAATGTCTTAGGTGTCCCAAGAGACCTTCAAGTAATTGAGATTCTTCTGTATTTATCTTACAGGAGGGACTTTATGATGGAGAGTGGCTTTACAACCACCTCAGTCAGTTCCTTCAGAACCCTGGGATGCCATGCTGTCCAGCCCCATAGAGTTGTGCATGTTCAGTCTCATGCAAAGGTCTTGGACTTGATCTTCTCTTACAGTGGGAGGGATTTCACTCCTCAGAGCCTTGCTTGAAGGCTCAGGGATGTGAGGGATGTGGGAAGCTTGATTGGAAGTGAAGACTGATGCAGAGAAATTGCTGAGAACCTCAGCCTTCTGCATGCCTGTTGAAGTCTGTTCTCCCCTCTTATTTATTGAGGGAGTACACTTTCCCTGGTCTGTCTCTTCGGATCAGCGATCCTGTTTTCACATCTCTTACCAAGTTCAGCTCCATCTGAGCCTTGGCTTTTGTGATCCTATCTCTGGATGTCTGGACAGCATACCTTTTTTCTTCCCAGGTCACCTACCTCTGCTTCCACTGCCCGAACATTTCCTTCTCATGCCAATATGGCTACTGAGTTGTATACTTACCACAGAAGTGCATATTTACATCTGAATGCTTTCTGAATAAACCATAATTATCAAATCATTTGTACTGAGTGACTATTGCTGACCTGTGGGTGTACATTAATCCTACACATTTAATCTTGAATTAGCAGTGTGTGGTAGTAGAGGATGCTTATGTCTTATTTTCTGTGGAAATACTTCTGAGAAGGTTGGCACAGATGTAGACAAATAGTGTGTGGATCTGTCTAATAGCATGTTTAAGTCAAGATAGCTGTTTTAGTATAGAGTACTGTGACAGACATAAAATGATGCGACAGTGTATCCTAAGATGCGACAGAATATCCTAAGAAAGGTGATAATTTAGCAAAACAGGTACATAATTGTTGAAAACATTTCACATTTAGGAAAGTCATGACATTGCTGTGTAGGCCATTAGGATTTCCTGAATGAATGTATCAGTGTAATGGCCTACTGGAGTTAGAAAACAGCGTAGGGCCACTAAGAAGTCTAAGGAACTGGAACATCTTTTGTATTTGGAGAGGCTGAGGATTAGGAACTATTCAGCCTGGGGAAGGGAAGGCTGATGTGGAACTTGTCTGTGTGTATAAATAAGCACCTCATGAGATGAAATGAAGATGACATAACCAGGCTTGTCTCAGTAGTGCCCATGGAGTTTATTCATGTTAAATTTTATAATTTCACATTTAATGATCTGAAAAGCAGAGATGTAGATGTACTTTAATAATTTGGGCAGGTAAAGAATACTGCAGGAAGACATGCTCTGAGTGTACATAACCCCTGTTGTGGGGGTTTGCAAAGACTTTCTGAGTACTTAAGTATTACAGAATACCTATGTTTCCAGTAATAAAACAAGAGTTTATTATTAATTAAAACATTAAATGTTTATTAAACAAACACAAATGTTGCTGTTTATTTTTTTTCTATTTTATATGTTCTTTTCCACATGCATTTTATGGGTCATGACATTAAGTGGAAGGCGATGTCGATAACTTTGACTATGTTGGATATTAAAACATTTAAAGCCATTTGCCAATATTCTGTGGGTTGTATTCTGTTTCAGGCATTTTTACTGTTTTCCTGAATACTCTGTATCCTTTCTTTTTTTTCACTGATGTCTGAGTTAGAAGACCAATAACTGAATATTTATGCACCGTAATGTGGATGTTGTCAAAAGTTAAATGTATGATAACTGCAACCTGAAATTTGTCAGTGTCACAAGTGGAAAGATGCCTTTTCTAGATTTATAGGGTTGTGCTGATCTGCCTCACCACTATTTGAAGGTTTCTAAAAGTAGAGTACTTCCCTGACAGCTAGAGAGAGGTTACTGCCTGGCTCAGTTTGTAGTTTAAATGTACTCCATTATTGCCTGTCACAGTTTGAACATCAAGTATGTTTCGTTTAATACCACAGACCAGTGAATTATAACAGAGAGAGATCCAGAGCTCAAATCTTCAGGTAATGAAATATAGCATCATCACAGCAATGGTTTGATTCATCAATGTGATCTTTCAGGGATGAAGACCAGCATTTTGGGGAATAAAATGCTGTTTTGAAAGATGGAAAGCAATATTTAGGAAAGAAAATACTATTTTTGCCAAGATAAGGAGTGATACTTAAGACAGACCTTCTTATTTGTGGGGTAAGTATTGATATTCGTGTGAAACTATTCTAAACGTTGACAGAAATAGACATTTCGGGTGGAAATGTCCTTGTTTTGTAGAGGAAAACAGAAATTCTGGAAACAATGTGCCATATGATGCTAGAAAGCTTCATTTTGTAGAGAAAATGTCATCTTTTGCGGATGAAAACCAGCATTTTGGGGAGGAAATGATATTTTAAGGGTTGAGAAGCACTATTTTGGAAAGAAAATCATACTTTTGCAAAGCTAAAGAGTGATACTTAAGAAAGAACTTCTGATTTCTGGGATAAGTATGGATAGTCTTGTGAAAATTTTCCAGATTTTGACAGAAACTGATATTTAGGGTGGAAATGTCCTCAATTTTTAAAGGAGGAGAAGTATTCTGGCAACACTGTGTCATATGATACTAGAAAGCAGCATTTTGTAGATATAATGACCTCCTATTGGGATGAAAATCAGTATTTGGAGAAAGAATGCTGTATTTAGGGATGAATGGCATTATTTTGGAAAGAAAACTCTATTTATTTGTAAAATTAATGATATTTTTGCAAAGAGAAAGAATGATACTTAAGAGAGACCTTCATATTTCTGGGATTGGTATCCATATTCGTGTGAAAATTTTCAAAATTTTGACGGAAATTGATATTTAGGGTGGCGATGTCTATATTCTGTAGAGGGAACCAGGTATTCTGGAAAGAATGTGTCAAATTATGCTACAATGCATCATTTTGTAGAGAAAATGTCTTCTTTCAGGGATGAAGACCAGCATTTTGGGGAATAAAATGCTGATTTGTGGGATGAAAAGCATTATTTTGGAAAGAAAATTCCATTTATTGCAATGATAAGGAGTGATAACCTTCTTATTTCTGGGATAAGAATTGTTATTCTGATGAAAATTGTCTAAATTTTGACAGAAATTGATATTTAGGGTGGAAATGCCCTACTTTTGTACAGGCAAACAGGCATGCTGGACTTAATGCGTCTTATTCTCCCAGAAAGCATCGTTTTCTACAGAAAATTATCTTCGTTTGTGGTTGAAAACCAGTATTTTTGGAATAAAATGCTATTTTGAGGAATGGAAAGCATTATTTTGGAAAGAGAATTACATTGATTGCATGGATAGGGTGTGATACCTAAGAGAGAACGTCTTATTTCTGGGATAAGTATTGATATTTGTGTGACAATTTTTAAAATTTTGACTGAAATTGATATTTAGGGTGGAGATTTCCTAGTTTTGTAGAGGAAAGCAGGTATTCTGGAAGCAATGCATCATACTGAGCTAGAAAGCTTCATTTTGTAGAGAAAATGTCATCTTTTGCGGATGAAAACCAGCATTTTGGGGAGGAAATGATATTTTTAGGGTTGAGAAGCTCTATTTTGGAAAGAAAATCATACTTTTGCGAAGCTAAAGAGTGATACTTAAGAAAGAACTTCTGATTTCTGGGATAAGTATGGATAGTCTTGTGAAAATTTTCCAGATTTTGACAGAAACTGATATTTAGGGTGGAAATGTCCTCAATTTGTAAAGGAGGAGAAGTATTCTGGCAACACTGTGTCATATGATACTAGAAAGCAGCATTTTGTAGATATAATGACCTCCTATTGGGATGAAAATCAGTATTTGGAGAAAGAATGCTGTATTTAGGGATGAATGGCATTGTTTTGGAAAGAAAGCTATTTATTGCAAGGATAGGGAGTGATACTTAAGAGAGACCTTCATATTTCTGGGATAAGTATCCATATTCGTGTGAAAATTTTCTAAATTGTGACCAAAATTGATATTTGGGGTGGAAATGTCCTTTTTTTGTAGAGGAAAACAGGAATTCTGTCATCAGTGTGGCATACTCCGATGGAAAGCATCCTTTTGTAGAGAACAATCTTCTTTTGGGGATGAAGTCCAGTATTTTGGGGTGAGAATGTTGTCTTGAGTGATGGAAAGCATTGTTTTGGAAAGAGAATAATAGTTTTGAAAAGATAAAGGATGATACTTTAATGAGACTTTATAATTTCTGCAATAAGTATTGATATTAATGTGAAAATGTTTTAATTTTAACAGAAATTATCGCATTTGCCTTTGGCTTCTTTTCTCGCTGAAAGCACAACTCCTAGCACTGTTCCAAGCGCTTTTTCTTCCGTTTGGAAAGATTTCGTTTCTTTCATCCCTTTCCATTACTACACTCTTAGTTTCTCAGTCGAAGAGGAAAGAAAGGAAATCTTCTTACTTATTTCACGGGCTGGCTGAGAAGCGCGGGGAGATATGCTGTCGGAGAGAACACGACTTTATGTCGAAATCGCTCCATTCTAGGTCGCGAGGAAACTCTTTCTCCTCAAAAGAAAGGTGCCTGCTGAACTCGCACAAGTCGGCTGCAGCGCAGACGCTCGAATCTCGGTTCTCTGCTGTTCACGTTTCTCCGAGAAAAGAGCGGTTGCGGCCAAGTCGGAAGCCGAAAAAGCGCGACTACAGCTGGCTTCTTTCTACCGAGGAGGAGTGTTCCTCTCGGAGCCCGTAAAGGAAAATATGTGTCCTCAGCTTTCTCAGTCGAAGAGGAAATCTTCTTACTTATCTGAAAGGGTGGCTGATTAGCGCTGGGTGATAAGCTGTCGCAGTGAACACTACTTTATGTCAAAATCGCTCCTTTCTCGGTGGCGGGGAAACTCTTTCCCCTCAAAAGAAAGGCGTGGGCTGAAGTCACACTAGTCAGTTGCAGCACAGACGCTCGAATATCGGTTCTAGGCTACTCCCACTTCTCCGGAAAAGAGATTTAAAAGTCTTAAAAATAGTTATTTTGTAAAAATAATGATATTTTTGCAAAGAGAAAGAATGATACTTAAGAGAGAACTTCTTATTTCTGGGATAAGTATCCATATTCGTGTGAAAATTTTCCAAATTTTGACAGAAATTGATATTTAGGGTGGAGATGTATATATTCTGTAGAGGAAAACAGGTATTCTGGAAAGAATGTGTCAAATTATGCTACAAAGCATCATTTTGTATAGAAAAAGTCTTCTTTCAGGGATGAAAACCAGCATTTTGGGGAATAAAATGCTGTTTTGAAAGATGCAAAGCATTATTTTGGAAAAAAAATAATATTTTTGCCAAGATAAGGGGTGATACTTAAGACAGACCTTCTTATTTGTGGGGTAAGTATTGATAGTCGTGTGAAACTATTCTAAACGTTGACAGAAATGGACATTTCGGGTGGAAATGTCCTTGTTTTGTAGAGGAAAACAGGAATTCTGGAAACAATGTGCCATATGATGCTAGAAAGCTTCATTTTGTAGAGAAAATGTCATCTTTTGCGGATGAAAACCAGCATTTTGGGGAGGAAATGATATTTTTAGGGTTGAGAAGCACTATTTTGGAAAGAAAATCATACTTTTGCAAAGCTAAAGAGTGATACTTAAGAAAGAACTTCTGATTTCTGGGATAAGTATGGATAGTCTTGTGAAAATGTTCCAGATTTTGACAGAAACTGATATTTAGGGTGGAAATGCCCTACTTTTGTACAGGCAAACAGGCATGCTGGACTTAATGCGTCATATTCTCCCAGAAAGCATTGTTTTGTACAGAAAATTATCTTCGTTTGTGGTTGAAAACCAGTATTTTTGGAATAAAATGCTATTTTGAGGAATGGAAAGCATTATTTTGGAAAGAGAATTACATTTATTGCATGGATAGGGTGTGATACCTAAGAGAGAACGTCTTATTTCTGGGACAAGTATTGATATTTGTGTGACAATTTTTAAAATTTTGACTGAAATTGATATTTAGGGTGGAGATTTCCTAGTTTTGTAGAGGAAAGCAGGTATTCTGGAAGCAATGCATCATACTGAGCTAGAAAGCTTCATTTTGTAGAGAAAATGTCATCTTTTGCGGATGAAAACCAGCATTTTGGGGAGGAAATGATATTTTAAGGGTTGAGAAGCATTATTTTGGAAAGAAAATCATACTTTTGCGAAGCTAAAGAGTGATACTTAAGAAAGAACTTCTGATTTCTGGGATAAGTATGGATAGTCTTGTGAAAATTTTCCAGATTTTGACAGAAACTGATATTTAGGGTGGAAATGTCCTCAATTTTTAATGGAGGAGAAGTATTCTGGCAACACTGTGTCATATGATACTAGAAAGCAGCATTTTGTAGATATAATGACCTCCTATTTGGATGAAAATCAGTATTTGGAGAAAGAATGCTGTATTTAGGGATGAATGGCATTATTTTGGAAAGAAAACTCTATTTATTTGTAAAATTAATGATATTTTTGCAAAGAGAAAGAATGATACTTAAGAGAGACCTTCATATTTCTGGGATAAGTATCCATATTCGTGTGCGAATTTTCAAAATTTTGACGGAAAGTGATATTTAGGGTGGAGATGTCTATATTCTGTAGAGGAAAACAGGTATTCTGGAAAGAATGTGTCAAATTATGCTACAAAGCATCATTTTGCAGAGAAAATGTCTTCTTTCAGGGATGAAAACCAGCATTTTGGGGAATAAAATGCTGTTTTGAAAGATGCAAAGTATTATTTTGGAAAAAAAAATAATATTTTTGCCAAGATAAGGGGGGATACTTAAGACAGACCTTCTTATTTGTGGGGTAAGTATTGATAGTCGTGTGAAACTATTCTAAACGTTGACAGAAATGGACATTTTGGGTGGAAATGTCCTTGTTTTGTAGAGGAAAACAGGAATTCTGGAAACAATGTGCCATATGATGCTAGAAAGCTCCATTTTGTAGAGAAAATGTCATCTTTTGCGGATGAAAACCAGCATTTTGGGGAGGAAATGATATTTTTAGGGTTGAGAAGCACTATTTTGGAAAGAAAATCATACTTTTGCAAAGCTAAAGAGTGATACTTAAGAAAGAACTTCTGATTTCTGGGATAAGTATGGATAGTCTTGTGAAAATTTTCCCGATTTTGACAGAAACTGATATTTAGGGTGGAAATGTCCTTGTTTTTAAAGGAGGAGAATTATTCTGGCAATACTGTGTCATATGATACTAGAAAGCAGCATTTTGTAGATATAATGACCTCCTATTGGGATGATAATCAGTATTTGGAGAAAGAATGCTGTATTTAGGGATGAATGGCATTATTTTGGAAAGAAAACTCTATTTATTTGTAAAATTAATGATATTTTTGCAAAGAGAAAGAATGATACTTAAGAGAGACCTTCATATTTCTGGGATAAGTATCCATATTCGTGTGCGAATTTTCAAAATTTTGACGGAAAGTGATATTTAGGGTGGAGATGTCTATATTCTGTAGAGGAAAACAGGTATTCTGGAAAGAATGTGTCAAATTATGCTACAAAGCATCATTTTGCAGAGAAAATGTCTTCTTTCAGGGATGAAAACCAGCATTTTGGGGAATAAAATGCTGTTTTGAAAGATGCAAAGTATTATTTTGGAAAAAAAATAATATTTTTGCCAAGATAAGGGGTGATACTTAAGACAGACCTTCTTATTTGTGGGGTAAGTATTGATAGTCGTGTGAAACTATTCTAAACGTTGACAGAAATGGACATTTCGAGTGGAAATGTACTTGTTTTGTAGAGGAAAACAGGAATTCTGGAAACAATGTGCCATATGATGCTAGAAAGCTTCATTTTGTAGAGAAAATGTCATCTTTTGCGGATGAAAACCAGCATTTTGGGGAGGAAATGATATTTTTAGGGTTGAGAAGCACTATTTTGGAAAGGAAATCATACTTTTGCAAAGCTAAAGAGTGATACTTAAGAAAGAACTTCTGATTTCTGGGATAAGTATGGATAGTCTTGTGAAAATGTTCCAGATTTTGACAGAAACTGATATTTAGGGTGGAAATGCCCTACTTTTGTACAGGCAAACAGGCATGCTGGACTTAATGCGTCATATTCTCCCAGAAAGCATTGTTTTGTACAGAAAATTATCTTCGTTTGTGGTTGAAAACCAGTATTTTTGGAATAAAATGCTATTTTGAGGAATGGAAAGCATTATTTTGGAAAGAGAATTACATTGATTGCATGGATAGGGTGTGATACCTAAGAGAGAACGTCTTATTTCTGGGATAAGTATTGATATTTGTGTGACAATTTTTAAAATTTTGACTGAAATTGATATTTAGGGTGGAGATTTCCTAGTTTTGTAGAGGAAAGCAGGTATTCTGGAAGCAATGCATCATACTGAGCTAGAAAGCTTCATTTTGTAGAGAAAATGTCATCTTTTGCGGATGAAAACCAGCATTTTGGGGAGGAAATGATATTTTTAGTGTTGAGAAGCATTATTTTGGAATGAAAATCATACTTTTGCAAAGCTAAAGAGTGATAATTAAGAAAGAACTTCTGATTTCTGGGATAAGTATGGATAGTCTTGTGAAAATTTTCCCGATTTTGACAGAAACCGATATTTAGGGTGGAAATTTCCTCAATTTTTAAAGGAGGAGAAGTATTCTGGCAACACTGTGTCATATGATACTAGAAAGCAGCATTTTGTAGATATAATGACCTCCTATTGGGATGAAAATCAGTATTTGGAGAAAGAATGCTGTATTTAGGGATGAATGGCATTATTTTGGAAAGAAAACTCTATTTATTTGTAAAATTAATGATATTTTTGCAAAGAGAAAGAATGATACTTAAGAGAGACCTTCATATTTCTGGGATAAGTATCCATATTCGTGTGCGAATTTTCAAAATTTTGACGGAAAGTGATATTTAGGGTGGAGATGTCTATATTCTGTAGAGGAAAACAGGTATTCTGGAAAGAATGTGTCAAATTATGCTACAAAGCATCATTTTGCAGAGAAAATGTCTTCTTTCAGGGATGAAAACCAGCATTTTGGGGAATAAAATGCTGTTTTGAAAGATGCAAAGTATTATTTTGGAAAAAAAAATAATATTTTTGCCAAGATAAGGGGGGATACTTAAGACAGACCTTCTTATTTGTGGGGTAAGTATTGATAGTCGTGTGAAACTATTCTAAACGTTGACAGAAATGGACATTTCGAGTGGAAATGTCCTTGTTTTGTAGAGGAAAACAGGAATTCTGGAAACAATGTGCCATATGATGCTAGAAAGCTTCATTTTGTAGAGAAAATGTCATCTTTTGCGGATGAAAACCAGCATTTTGGGGAGGAAATGATATTTTTAGGGTTGAGAAGCACTATTTTGGAAAGAAAATCATACTTTTGCAAAGCTAAAGAGTGATACTTAAGAAAGAACTTCTGATTTCTGGGATAAGTATGGATAGTCTTGTGAAAATTTTCCCGATCTTGACAGAAACCGATATTTAGGGTGGAAATGTCCTCAGTTTTTAAAGGAGGAGAAGTATTCTGGCAACACTGTGTCATATGATACTAGAAAGCAGCATTTTGTAGATATAATGACCTCCTATTGGGATGAAAATCAGTATTTGGAGAAAGAATGCTGTATTTAGGGATGAATGGCATTATTTTGGAAAGAAAACTCTATTTATTTGTAAAATTAATGATATTTTTGCAAAGAGAAAGAATGATACTTAAGAGAGACCTTCATATTTCTGGGATAAGTATCCATATTCGTGTGCGAATTTTCAAAATTTTGACGGAAAGTGATATTTAGGGTGGAGATGTCTATATTCTGTAGAGGAAAACAGGTATTCTGGAAAGAATGTGTCAAATTATGCTACAAAGCATCATTTTGCAGAGAAAATGTCTTCTTTCAGGGATGAAAACCAGCATTTTGGGGAATAAAATGCTGTTTTGAAAGATGCAAAGTATTATTTTGGAAAAAAAAATAATATTTTTGCCAAGATAAGGGGGGATACTTAAGACAGACCTTCTTATTTGTGGGGTAAGTATTGATAGTCGTGTGAAACTATTCTAAACGTTGACAGAAATGGACATTTCGAGTGGAAATGTCCTTGTTTTGTAGAGGAAAACAGGAATTCTGGAAACAATGTGCCATATGATGCTAGAAAGCTTCATTTTGTAGAGAAAATGTCATCTTTTGCGGATGAAAACCAGCATTTTGGGGAGGAAATGATATTTTTAGGGTTGAGAAGCACTATTTTGGAAAGAAAATCATACTTTTGCAAAGCTAAAGAGTGATACTTAAGAAAGAACTTCTGATTTCTGGGATAAGTATGGATAGTCTTGTGAAAATTTTCCCGATCTTGACAGAAACCGATATTTAGGGTGGAAATGTCCTCAGTTTTTAAAGGAGGAGAAGTATTCTGGCAACACTGTGTCATATGATACTAGAAAGCAGCATTTTGTAGATATAATGACCTCCTATTGGGATGAAAATCAGTATTTGGAGAAAGAATGCTGTATTTAGGGATGAATGGCATTATTTTGGAAAGAAAACTCTATTTATTTGTAAAATTAATGATATTTTTGCAAAGAGAAAGAATGATACTTAAGAGAGACCTTCATATTTCTGGGATAAGTATCCATATTCGTGTGCGAATTTTCAAAATTTTGACGGAAAGTGATATTTAGGGTGGAGATGTCTATATTCTGTAGAGGAAAACAGGTATTCTGGAAAGAATGTGTCAAATTATGCTACAAAGCATCATTTTGCAGAGAAAATGTCTTCTTTCAGGGATGAAAACCAGCATTTTGGGGAATAAAATGCTGTTTTGAAAGATGCAAAGTATTATTTTGGAAAAAAAAATAATATTTTTGCCAAGATAAGGGGGGATACTTAAGACAGACCTTCTTATTTGTGGGGTAAGTATTGATAGTCGTGTGAAACTATTCTAAACGTTGACAGAAATGGACATTTCGAGTGGAAATGTCCTTGTTTTGTAGAGGAAAACAGGAATTCTGGAAACAATGTGCCATATGATGCTAGAAAGCTTCATTTTGTAGAGAAAATGTCATCTTTTGCGGATGAAAACCAGCATTTTGGGGAGGAAATGATATTTTTAGGGTTGAGAAGCACTATTTTGGAAAGAAAATCATACTTTTGCAAAGCTAAAGAGTGATACTTAAGAAAGAACTTCTGATTTCTGGGATAAGTATGGATAGTCTTGTGAAAATTTTCCCGATCTTGACAGAAACCGATATTTAGGGTGGAAATGTCCTCAGTTTTTAAAGGAGGAGAAGTATTCTGGCAACACTGTGTCATATGATACTAGAAAGCAGCATTTTGTAGATATAATGACCTCCTATTGGGATGAAAATCAGTATTTGGAGAAAGAATGCTGTATTTAGGGATGAATGGCATTATTTTGGAAAGAAAACTCTATTTATTTGTAAAATTAATGATATTTTTGCAAAGAGAAAGAATGATACTTAAGAGAGACCTTCATATTTCTGGGATAAGTATCCATATTCGTGTGCGAATTTTCAAAATTTTGACGGAAAGTGATATTTAGGGTGGAGATGTCTATATTCTGTAGAGGAAAACAGGTATTCTGGAAAGAATGTGTCAAATTATGCTACAAAGCATCATTTTGCAGAGAAAATGTCTTCTTTCAGGGATGAAAACCAGCATTTTGGGGAATAAAATGCTGTTTTGAAAGATGCAAAGTATTATTTTGGAAAAAAAAATAATATTTTTGCCAAGATAAGGGGGGATACTTAAGACAGACCTTCTTATTTGTGGGGTAAGTATTGATAGTCGTGTGAAACTATTCTAAACGTTGACAGAAATGGACATTTTGGGTGGAAATGTCCTTGTTTTGTAGAGGAAAACAGGAATTCTGGAAACAATGTGCCATATGATGCTAGAAAGCTCCATTTTGTAGAGAAAATGTCATCTTTTGCGGATGAAAACCAGCATTTTGGGGAGGAAATGATATTTTTAGGGTTGAGAAGCACTATTTTGGAAAGAAAATCATACTTTTGCAAAGCTAAAGAGTGATACTTAAGAAAGAACTTCTGATTTCTGGGATAAGTATGGATAGTCTTGTGAAAATTTTCCCGATTTTGACAGAAACTGATATTTAGGGTGGAAATGTCCTCAGTTTTTAAAGGAGGAGAAGTATTCTGGCAACACTGTGTCATATGATACTAGAAAGCAGCATTTTGTAGATATAATGACCTCCTATTGGGATGAAAATCAGTATTTGGAGAAAGAATGCTGTATTTAGGGATGAATGGCATTATTTTGGAAAGAAAACTCTATTTATTTGTAAAATTAATGATATTTTTGCAAAGAGAAAGAATGATACTTAAGAGAGACCTTCATATTTCTGGGATAAGTATCCATATTCGTGTGCGAATTTTCAAAATTTTGACGGAAAGTGATATTTAGGGTGGAGATGTCTATATTCTGTAGAGGAAAACAGGTATTCTGGAAAGAATGTGTCAAATTATGCTACAAAGCATCATTTTGCAGAGAAAATGTCTTCTTTCAGGGATGAAAACCAGCATTTTGGGGAATAAAATGCTGTTTTGAAAGATGCAAAGTATTATTTTGGAAAAAAAAATAATATTTTTGCCAAGATAAGGGGGGATACTTAAGACAGACCTTCTTATTTGTGGGGTAAGTATTGATAGTCGTGTGAAACTATTCTAAACGTTGACAGAAATGGACATTTCGAGTGGAAATGTACTTGTTTTGTAGAGGAAAACAGGAATTCTGGAAACAATGTGCCATATGATGCTAGAAAGCTTCATTTTGTAGAGAAAATGTCATCTTTTGCGGATGAAAACCAGCATTTTGGGGAGGAAATGATATTTTTAGGGTTGAGAAGCATTATTTTGGAATGAAAATCATACTTTTGCAAAGCTAAAGAGTGATACTTAAGAAAGAACTTCTGATTTCTGGGATAAGTATGGATAGTCTTGTGAAAATTTTCCAGATTTTGACAGAGACTGATATTTAGGGTGGAAATGCCCTACTTTTGTACAGGCAAACAGGCATGCTGGACTTAATGCGTCATATTCTCCCAGAAAGCATTGTTTTGTACAGAAAATTATCTTCGTTTGTGGATAAAAACCAGTATTTTTGGAATAAAATGCTATTTTGAGGAATGGAAAGCATTATTTTGGAAAGAGAATTACATTTATTGCATGGATAGGGTGTGATACCTAAGAGAGAACGTCTTATTTCTGGGATAAGTATTGATATTTGTGTGACAATTTTTAAAATTTTGACTGAAATTGATATTTAGGGTGGAGATTTCCTAGTTTTGTAGAGGAAAGCAGGTATTCTGGAAGCAATGCATCATACTGAGCTAGAAAGCTTCATTTTGTAGAGAAAATGTCATCTTTTGCGGATGAAAACCAGCATTTTGGGGAGGAAATGATATTTTTAGGGTTGAGAAGCTCTATTTTGGAATGAAAATCATACTTTTGCAAAGCTAAAGAGTGATACTTAAGAAAGAACTTCTGATTTCTGGGATAAGTATGGATAGTCTTGTGAAAATTTTCCAGATTTTGAAAGAAACGAGTTCTTCTTCCTTATCTGACGGGCGTGTTCAGTAGAGCTGGGATTTGCTCATTCGGAGAGAACACGACTTGATGTTCAATTCGCTCTATTCTAGGCTGCGGGGATACGCTTCTCCCTCGAGAGAGGTGCCGGCCGAAGTCGCACTACTCGGCTGCAGCAGAGACGCTCGAATCACGGAGCTCGGTTATTGCCGCTTCTCCGAGAAAAGAGCGGTCGCGGCCAAATCGGTAGCCGATAAAGAGCGACTTCGGCCGGCTGCTTTCTTCCGAGGCGGCGGTGTTCCTCACTTTCGCATGTTCACGCGAATATGGATACTTACCCCACTAATAAGAAGTTCTCTCATAAGCATCGTTTTTTCTCTTTGCAAAAATATTATTATTTTTACAAAAAATTATTTTTAATACTTGAATATAGCATGTCATGAAAATTTTCAAAATTTTCTCCGATGGAAAGCATCATTTTCTAGAGAAAATGTCTTCTTTTGGGGATGAAATCCAGAATTTGGGGGTGAAAATGCTGTCTTGAGTGATGAAAAGCATTATTTTGGAAAGAGAATAGTATTCTTGAAAAGATAAAGAATGATTCTTAAGAGAGAACTTCTAATCTCTGCGATAAGTATTGATATTAATGAGAAAATGTTTTAATTTTAACAGAAACTGCCAATTAGTTTAGAAATGTCCTTAATTTCTAGAGTAAAACAGGTATTCTGGAAACAGTATGACATATTCTGATAGAAAACAAGATTTTATAGGGAAAGTGTCTTCATGAGGGGATGAAATCCAGTATTTTTGGGATGACATGCTATATCCAAGTATTAAAAATAATTTTTTTGTAAAAATAATAATATTTTTGCAAAGAGAAAGATCGATACTTATGAGAGAACTTCTTATTTCTGGGGTAAGTATCCATATTCGCGTGAAAATTTTCTAAATGTTGACAGAAATGGATATTTCGAGTGGAAATGTCCTTATTTTGTAGAGGAAAGCAGGAATTCTGGAAACAATGTGGCCTACTCCGATGGAAAGCATCATTTTCTAGAGAAAATGTCTTCTTTCAGGGATGAAAACCAGCATTTTTGGGAATAAAATGCTATTGTTAGGGTGAAAAGCATTATTTTGGAAAGAAAATCATACTTTTGCCAAGATAAAGAATGATACTTAAGAGAGAACTTCTGATTTCTGGGATAAGTATCCATATTCGTGAGAAAATTTTCAAACTTTTGACGGAAATTGATATTTCGGGTGGAGATGTCTCTATTCTGTAGAGGAAAACAGGTATTCTGGATACAAAGTGCCATATTCTGCTAGAAAGCATCATTTTGTAGAGAAAACGTCTTCTTTCAGGGATGAAGACCAGAATTTTGAGAAGAAAATGCTATTTTTAAGGATGAAAAGCATTATTTTGGAAAGAAAATTCCATTTATTGCAAGGATAAGGAGTGATAACCTTCTTATTTCTGGGATAAGTATTGTTATTCTGGTGAAAAATGGTCTAAATGTAGACAGAAATTGATATTTCGGGTGGAAATGCCCTACTTTTGTACAGGCAAACAGGCATGCTGGAATTAATGCGTCATATTCTCCCAGAAAGCATCGTTTTGTAGAGAAAGTAATCTTCTATTGTGGTTAAAAACCAGAATTTTGGGGAGAAAATGCTCTTTTTAAGGATGAAAAGCATTATTTTGGAAAGAAAATTCCATTTATTGCAATGATAAGGAGTGATAACCTTCTTATTTCTGGGATAAGTATTGTTATTCTGGTGAAAAATGGTCTAAATGTAGACAGAAATTGATATTTCGGGTGGAAATGCCCTACTTTTGTACAGGCAAACAGGCATGGTGGAATTAATGCATCATATTCTCCCAGAAAGCATCGTTTTGTAGAGAAAGTTATCTTCTATTGTGGTTAAAAACCAGAATTTTGAGAAGAAAATGCTATTTTTAAGGATGAAAAGCATTATTTTGGAAAGAAAATTACATTTATTGCAATGATAAGGAGTGATATCCTTCTTATTTCTGGGATAAGTATTGTTATTCTGGTGAAAAATGGTCTAAATGTAGACAGAAATTGATATTTCGGGTGGAAATGCCCTACTTTTGTACAGGCAAACAGGCATGCTGGAATTAATGCGTCATATTCTCCCAGAAAGCATCGTTTTGTAGAGAAAGTAATCTTCTATTGTGGTTAAAAACCAAAATTTTGGGAAGAAAATGCTATTTTTAGGGATGAAAAGCATTATTTTGGAAAGAGAATTCCATTTATTGCAAGGATAAGGAGTGATACTTAGGAGAGAAATTCTTAATACTGGGATAAGTATTGTTATTCTGGTGAAAAATTGCCTAAATGTTGTCAGAAATTGATATTTCGGGTGAAAATCTCCTTGTTTTGTAGAGGAAAGCAGGTATTCTGGAAGCAATGCTTGATAACTGAGCTAGAAAGCTTCATTTTGTAGAGAAAATGTCATCTTTTGGGGATAAAAACCAGCACTTTGGGGAAGAAATGATGTTTTTAAGGTTGAGAAGCATTATTTTGGAAAGAAAATCCTACTTTTGCGAAGACAAAGAGTGATACTTAAGAAAGAACTTCTGATTTCTGGGGTCACTATTGATAGTCTTGTGAAAATTTTCCAGATTTTGACAGAGACTGATATTTAGGGTGGAAATGTCCTTAATTTGTAAAGGAAAAGAAGTATTCTGGCAACAGTGTGTCATATCATACTAAAAAGCAGCATTCTGTAGATAGAAGGACCTCTTATAGGGATGAAAATCAGTATTTGGAGAAAAAAAGCTATATTTAGGGAGGAATGGCATCATTTTGGAAAGAAAGCTATATTGATTGCAAGGATAAGGAGTGATACTTCAGAGAGAACTTCTTATTTCCGGCATAGGTATCGATAGTAGTGTGAAAATTTTCGAAATGTTGACAGAAATGGATATTTCGGGTGGAAATGTCCTTATTTTGCAGAGGAAAGCAGGAATTCTGGAAACAAATATGCTTGCATTCTAGAACACGATTGCATCAGGGTGCAGTCTTGCATTTTAGAACATGTTTGTATCATAGTGCAGGCTTGCATTCTAGAACTGCCTTGAATCATAATGCAGGCTTATATTCTAGGACACACTTGCATCATAGAGAAGTCTTGCATTCTAGAACAGGGATGCATCAGGGTTCAGTCTTGCATTCTAGAACTTGCTTCCATTCTAGAACTTGCTTGCAGCATAGAGAAGTCTTGCATTATAGAACAGGGTTACATCATAGTGCAGGCTTGAATTCTAGCTGGAATGCAAGCCTGCACTATGATGCACACATGTTCTAGAATGCAAGACTGCACCCTGATGCAACCCAGTTCTAGAATGCAAGACTTCTCTATGATGCAAGCGTGTCCTAGAATGCAAGCAAGTTCTAGAATGCAAGACTGAACCCTGATGCAACCGTGCTCTAGAATGCAAGACTTCTCCATGATGCAACCTTGTTCTAGAATGCACGACTTCTCTATGCTGCAAGCGTGTTCTAGAATGCAAGCAAGTTATAGAATGCAAGACTGCACCCTGATGCAATCCTGTTCTAGAATGCAAGACTTCTTTATGATCCAAGCTTGTTCTAGAATGCGAGCATTTTCTAGAATGCAAGACTTCTCTATTATGAATGAGTGTCCTAGAATGCAACCCTGTTCTAGAATGCAAGACTTCTCTATGATGCAATCGTATTCTAGAATGCAACCCTGTTCTAGAATGCAAGACTTCTCTATGATGCAAGCATGTTCAAGAATGCAAGAGTTCTCTATGATGCAAGCGTGTTCTAGAATGCAAGCAAGTTCTAGAATGCAAGACTGCACCCTGATGCAACCGTGTTCTAGAATTCAAGACTTCACCTTGATGCATCCCTGTTCTAGAATACAAGCCTGCATTATGATTCAAGGCAGTTCTAGAATGCAAGACTGCACCCTGATGAAACCCTGTTCTAGAATGCAAGACTTCTCAATTATGAATGAGTGTCCTAGAATGCAACCCTATTCGAGAATGCAAGACTTCTCTATGATGCAATCGTATTCTAGAATTCAACCCTGTACTAGAATGCAAGACTTTTCTATGATGCAAGCGTGTTCTAGAATGCAAGCATGTTCAAGAATGCAAGACTTCTCTATGATGCAAGCGTGTTCTAGAATGCAAGCATGTTCTAGAATGCAAGACTTCTCTATGATGCAAGCGTGTTCTAGAATGCAAGAATGTTCAAGAATGCAGGAGTTCTCTATGATGCAAGCGTGTTCTAGAATGCAAGCAAGTTCTAGAATGCAAGACTGCACCCTGATGCAACCGTGTTCTAGAATTCAAGACTGCACCTTGATGCATCCCTGTTCTAGAATACAAGCCTGCATTATGATTCAAGGCAGTTCTAGAATGCAAGACTGCACCCTGATGAAACCCTGTTCTAGAATGCAAGACTTCTCTATGATGCAACCCTGTTCTAGAATGCAGGCATGTTCTAGAATGCAAGACTTCTCTATGATGCAAGCGTGTTCTAGAATGCAAGCATGTTCTAGAATGCAAGACTGCACCCTGATGCAACCGCAATCGTGTTCTAGAATGCAAGACTGCACCTTGATGCATCCCTGTTCTAGAATACAATCTGCACTATGATTCAAGGCAGTTCTAGAATGCAAGACTGCACCCTGACGCAACCCTGTTCTAGAATGCAAGACTTCTCTATGATGCAATCGTGTTCTAGAATGCAAGCATGTTCTAGAATGCAAGACTACACCCTGATGCAACCCTGTTCTAGATTGCAAGACTTCTCTATGATGCAACCCTGTTCTAGAATGGAATCCTGCATTATGATTGAAGGCAGTTCTAGAATTCAAGCCTGCACTATGATGCAACGCTGTTCTAGAATGCAAGACTTCTCTATGCTGCAAGCATGTTCTAGAATGCAAGCATGTTCTAGAATGCAAGACTGCACTATGATGCTAGACTGTTTCTAGAAAGCAAGACTGTACCTTGTTGCAACCCTGTTCCAGAATGCAAGCCTGCACTATGATTCAAAGAAGTCCTAGAATTCAAGCCTGCAATATGATGCAAACATGTTCTAGAATGCTAGACTTCTCTATGATGCAAGCGTGTTCTAGAATGGAAGCATGTTCTAGAATGCAAGACTTCTCTATGATGCAAGCGTGTTCAAGAATGCAAGCGTGTTCTAGAATACAAGCATGTTCTAGAATGCAAGACTTCTCTATGATGCATGCGTGTTCTAGAATGCAAGCATGTTCAACAATGCAAGACTGCACCCTGATGCAACCCTGTTCTAGAATGCAAGACTGTATCTTGATGCAACCCTGTTCTAGAATGCAAGCGTGTTCTAGAATGCAAGCATGTTCTAGAATGCAAGACTGCACCCTGATGCAAACATGTTGTAGAATGCAAGACTGTACCTTGATGCAACCCTGTTCTAGAATGCAAGCGTGTTCTAGAATACAAGAAAGTTCTAGAATGCAAGACTGAACCCTGATGCAACCCTGTTCTAGAATGCAAGACTTCTCTATGCTGCAAGCGTGTTCTAGAATGCAAGCAAGTTCTAGAACGCAAGACTAAACCCTGATGCAACCCTGTTCTAGAATGCAAGACTTCTCTATGAAGCAAGCCTGTCCTAGAATGCAAGCCTGCATTATGATTCAAGGCAGTTCTAGAATTCAAGCCTGCACTATGATGCAAACATGTTCTAGAATGCAAGACTGCACCCTGATGCAACCCTGTTCTAGAATGCAAGATTTCTCTATGATGCAAGCGTGTCCTAGAATGCAAGCCTGCAGTATGATTCAACGCAGTTCTAGAATGCAAGCCTGCACTATGATGCAAACATGTTCTTGAATGCAAGACTGCACCCTGATGCAACCCAGTTCTAGAATGCAAGACTGCACCCTGATGCTAGCGTGTTCTAGAATGCAACCCTGTTCTAGAATGCAAGACTTCTCTATGATGCAAGCGTGTTCTAGAATGCAAGCATGTTCTAGAATGCAAGACTGCACCCTGATGCAACCGTGTTCTAGAATTCAAGACTGCACCTTGATGCATCCCTGTTCTAGAATACAAGCCTGCATTATGATTCAAGGCAGTTCTAGAATGCAAGACTGCACCCTGATGCAACCCTGTTCTAGAATGCAAGACTTCTCTATGATGCAAGCGTGTTCTAGAATGCAAGCATGTTCTAGAATGCAAGACTTCTCTATGATGCAAGCGTGTTCTAGAATGCAAGCATGTTCTAGAATGCAAGACTGCACCCTGATGCAACCGCAACCGTGTTCTAGAATTCAAGACTGCCCCTTGATTCATGCCTGTTCTAGAATACAAGCCTGCATTATGATTCAAGGCAGTTCTAGAATGCAAGACTGCACCCTGATGCAACCCTGTTCTAGAATGCAAGACTTCTCTATGATGCAACCCTGTTCTAGAATGCAAGCGTGTTCTAGAATGCAAGCATGTTCTAGAATGCAAGACTGCACCCTGATGCTAACATGTTGTAGAATGCAAGACTGTACCTTGATGCAACCCTGTTCTAGAATGCAAGCGTGTTCTAGAATGCAAGCAAGTTCTAGAATGCAAGACTGAACCCTGATGCAACCCTGTTCTAGAATGCAAGACTTCTCTATGATGCAAGCGTGTTCTAGAATGCAACCCTGTTCTAGAATGCAAGACTTCTCTATGATGCAAGCGTGTTCTAGAATGCAACCCTGTTCTAGAATGCAAGACTTCTCTATGATGCTAGCGTGTTGTAGAATGCAAGACTTCTCTATGATGCAAGCATATTCTAGAATGCAAGCATGTTCTAGAATGAAAGACTGCACCTTGATGCAACCCTGTTCTAGAATGCAAGTGCGTTCTAGAATGCAAGCATGTTCTAGAATGCAAGACTGTACCCTGATGCCACCCTGTTCTAGAATGCAAGACTTCTTTATGATCCAAGCTTGTTCTAGAATGCGAGCATTTTCTAGAATGCAAGACTTCTCTATTATGAATGAGTGTCCTAGAATGCAACCCTGTTCTAGAATGCAAGACTTCTCTATGATGCAATCGTATTCTAGAATGCAACCCTGTTCTAGAATGCAAGACTTCTCTATGATGCAAGCGTGTTCTAGAATGCAAGCATGTTCAAGAATGCAAGACTTCTCTATGATGCAAGCGTGTTCTAGAATGCAAGCATGTTCTAGAATGCAAGACTTCTCTATGATGCAAGCGTGTTCTAGAATGCAAGCATGTTCAAGAATGCAAGAGTTCTCTATGATGCAAGCGTGTTCTAGAATGCAAGCAAGTTCTAGAATGCAAGACTGCACCCTGATGCAACCGTGTTCTAGAATTCAAGACTGCACCTTGATGCATCTCTGTTCTAGAATACAAGCCTGCATTATGATTCAAGGCAGTTCAAGAATGCAAGACTGCACCCTGATGAAACCCTGTTCTAGAATGCAAGACTTCTCTATTATGAATGAGTGTCCTAGAATGCAACCCTATTCTAGAATGCAAGACTTCTCTATGATGCAATCGTATTCTAGAATTCAACCCTGTTCTAGAATGCAAGACTTCTCTATGATGCAAGCGTGTTCTAGAATGCAAGCATGTTCTAGAATGCAAGACTTCTCTATGATGCAAGCGTGTTCTAGAATGCAAGCATGTTCAAGAATGCAGGAGTTCTCTATGATGCAAGCGTGTTCTAGAATGCAAGCCTGTTCTAGAATGCAAGACTGCACCCTGATGCAACCGTGTTCTAGAATTCAAGACTTCACCTTGATGCATCCCTGTTCTAGAATACAAGCCTGCATTATGATTCAAGGCAGTTCTAGAATGCAAGACTGCACCCTGATGCAACCCTGTTCTAGAATGCAAGACTTCTCTATGATGCAACCCTGTTCTAGAATGCAAGCATGTTCTAGAATGCAAGACTTCTCTATGATGCAAGCGTGTTCTAGAATGCAAGCATGTTCAAGAATGCAAGACTGCACCCTGATGCAACCGCAATCGTGTTCTAGAATTCAAGACTGCACCTTGATTCATCCCTGTTCTAGAATACAATCTGCACTATGATTCAAGGCAGTTCTAGAATGCAAGACTGCACCCTGACGCAACCCTGTTCTAGAATGCAAGACTTCTCTATGATGCAATCGTGTTCTAGAATGCAAGCATGTTCTAGAATGCAAGACTGCACCCTGATGCAACCCTGTTCTAGATTGCAAGACTTCTCTATGATGCAACCCTGTTCTAGAATGGAATCCTGCATTATGATTGAAGGCAGTTCTAGAATTCAAGCCTGCACTATGATGCAACGCTGTTCTAGAATGCAAGACTTCTCTATGCTGCAAGCATGTTCTAGAATGCAAGCATGTTCTAGAATGCAAGACTGCACTATGATGCAAGACTGTTTCTAGAAAGCAAGACTGTACCTTGTTGCAACCCTGTTCCAGAATGCAAGCCTGCACTATGATTCAAAGAAGTCCTAGAATTCAAGCCTGCAATATGATGCAAACATGTTCTAGAATGCAAGACTTCTCTATGATGCAAGCGTGTTCAAGAATGCAAGCGTGTTCTAGAATACAAGCATGTTCTAGAATGCAAGACTTCTCTATGATGCATGCGTGTTCTAGAATGCAAGCATGTTCAACAATGCAAGACTGCACCCTGATGCAACCCTGTTCTAGAATGCAAGACTGTATCTTGATGCAACCCTGTTCTAGAATGCAAGCGTGTTCTAGAATGCAAGCATGCTCTAGAATGCAAGACTGCACCCTGATGCAAACATGTTGTAGAATGCAAGACTGTACCTTGATGCAACCCTGTTCTAGAATGCAAGCGTGTTCTAGAATACAAGAAAGTTCTAGAACGCAAGACTAAACCCTGATGCAACCCTGTTCTAGAATGCAAGACTTCTCTATGAAGCAAGCCTGTCCTAGAATGCAAGCCTGCATTATGATTCAACGCAGTTCTAGAATTCAAGCCTGCACTATGATGCAAACATGTTCTAGAATGCAAGACTGCACCCTGATGCAACCCTGTTCTAGAATGCAAGATTTCTCTATGATGCAAGCGTGTCCTCGAATGCAAGCCTGCAGTATGATTCAACGCAGTTCTAGAATGCAAGCCTGCACTATGATGCAAACATGTTCTTGAATGCAAGACTGCACCCTGATGCAACCCAGTTCTAGAATGCAAGACTGCACCCTGATGCTAGCGTGTTCTAGAATGCAACCCTGTTCTAGAATGCAAGACTTCTCTATGATGCAAGCGTGTTCTAGAATGCAAGCATGTTCTAGAATGCAAGACTGCACCCTGATGCAACCGTGTTCTAGAATTCAAGACTGCACCTTGATGCATCCCTGTTCTAGAATACAAGCCTGCATTATGATTCAAGGCAGTTCTAGAATGCAAGACTGCACCCTGATGCAACCCTGTTCTAGAATGCAAGACTTCTCTATGATGCTAGCGTGTTCTAGAATGCAAGCATGTTCTAGAATGCAAGACTTCTCTATGATGCAAGCGTGTTCTAGAATGCAAGCATGTTCTAGAATGCAAGACTGCACCCTGATGCAACCGCAACCGTGTTCTAGAATTCAAGACTGCACCTTGATGCATCCCTGTTCTAGAATACAAGCCTGCATTATGATTCAAGGCAGTTCTAGAATGCAAGACTGCACCCTGATGCAACCCTGTTCTAGAATGCATGACTTCTCTATGATGCAACGCTGTTCTAGAATGCAAGCCTGCATTATGATTGAAGGCAGTTCTAGAATTCAAGCCTGCACTATGATGCTACCCTGTTCTAGAATGCAAGACTTCTCTATGCTGCAAGCGTGTTCTAGAATGCAAGCATGTTCTAGAATGCAAGACTGCACTATGATGCAAGACTGTTTCTAGAAAGCAAGACTGTACCTTGTTGCAACCCTGTTCCAGAATGCAAGCCTGCACTATGATTCAAAGAAGTCCTAGAATTCAAGCCTGCAATATGATGCAAACATGTTCTAGAATGCTAGACTTCTCTATGATGCAAGCGTGTTCTAGAATGGAAGCATGTTCTAGAATGCAAGACTTCTCTATGATGCAAGCGTGTTCAAGAATGCAAGCGTGTTCTAGAATACAAGCATGTTCTAGAATGCAAGACTTCTCTATGATGCATGCGTGTTCTAGAATGAAAGCATGTTCAACAATGCAAGACTGCACCCTGATGCAACCCTGTTCTAGAATGCAAGACTGTATCTTGATGCAACCCTGTTCTAGAATGCAAGCGTGTTCTAGAATGCAAGCATGCTCTAGAATGCAAGACTGCACCCTGATGCAAACATGTTGTAGAATGCAAGACTGTACCTTGATGCAACCCTGTTCTAGAATGCAAGCGTGTTCTAGAATACAAGAAAGTTCTAGAACGCAAGACTAAACCCTGATGCAACCCTGTTCTAGAATGCAAGACTTCTCTATGAAGCAAGCCTGTCCTAGAATGCAAGCCTGCATTATGATTCAACGCAGTTCTAGAATTCAAGCCTGCACTATGATGCAAACATGTTCTAGAATGCAAGACTGCACCCTGATGCAACCCTGTTCTAGAATGCAAGATTTCTCTATGATGCAAGCGTGTCCTAGAATGCAAGCCTGCAGTATGATTCAACGCAGTTCTAGAATGCAAGCCTGCACTATGATGCAAACATGTTCTTGAATGCAAGACTGCACCCTGATGCAACCCAGTTCTAGAATGCAAGACTGCACCCTGATGCTAGCGTGTTCTAGAATGCAACCCTGTTCTAGAATGCAAGACTTCTCTATGATGCAAGCGTGTTCTAGAATGCAAGCATGTTCTAGAATGCAAGACTGCACCCTGATGCAACCGTGTTCTAGAATTCAAGACTGCACCTTGATGCATCCCTGTTCTAGAATACAAGCCTGCATTATGATTCAAGGCAGTTCTAGAATGCAAGACTGCACCCTGATGCAACCCTGTTCTAGAATGCAAGACTTCTCTATGATGCAAGCGTGTTCTAGAATGCAAGCATGTTCTAGAATGCAAGACTTCTCTATGATGCAAGCGTGTTCTAGAATGCAAGCATGTTCTAGAATGCAAGACTGCACCCTGATGCAACCGCAACCGTGTTCTAGAATTCAAGACTGCCCCTTGATTCATGCCTGTTCTAGAATACAAGCCTGCATTATGATTCAAGGCAGTTCTAGAATGCAAGACTGCACCCTGATGCAACCCTGTTCTAGAATGCAAGACTTCTCTATGATGCAACCCTGTTCTAGAATGCAAGCGTGTTCTAGAATGCAAGCATGTTCTAGAATGCAAGACTGCACCCTGATGCTAACATGTTGTAGAATGCAAGACTGTACCTTGATGCAACCCTGTTCTAGAATGCAAGCGTGTTCTAGAATGCAAGCAAGTTCTAGAATGCAAGACTGAACCCTGATGCAACCCTGTTCTAGAATGCATAACTTCTCTATGATGCAAGCGTGTTCTAGAATGCAACCCTGTTCTAGAATGCAAGACTTCTCTATGATGCAAGCGTGTTCTAGAATGCAACCCTGTTCTAGAATGCAAGACTTCTCTATGATGCTAGCGTGTTGTAGAATGCAAGACTTCTCTATGATGCAAGCATATTCTAGAATGCAAGCATGTTCTAGAATGAAAGACTGCACCTTGATGCAACCCTGTTCTAGAATGCAAGCATGTTCTAGAATGCAAGCATGTTCTAGAATGCAAGACTGCACCCTGATGCAAACATGTTGTAGAATGCAAGACTGTACCTTGATGCAACCCTGTTCTAGAATGCAAGTGCGTTCTAGAATGCAAGCATGTTCTAGAATGCAAGACTGTACCCTGATGCCACGCTGTTCTAGAATGCAAGACTTCTTTATGATCCAAGCTTGTTCTAGAATGCGAGCATTTTCTAGAATGCAAGACTTCTCTATTATGAATGAGTGTCCTAGAATGCAACCCTGTTCTAGAATGCAAGACTTCTCTATGATGCAATCGTATTCTAGAATGCAACCCTGTTCTAGAATGCAAGACTTCTCTATGATGCAAGCGTGTTCTAGAATGCAAGCAAGTTCTAGAATGCAAGACTGCACCCTGATGCAACCGTGTTCTAGAATTCAAGACTGCACCTTGATGCATCCCTGTTCTAGAATACAAGCCTGCATTATGATTCAAGGCAGTTCAAGAATGCAAGACTGCACCCTGATGAAACCCTGTTCTAGAATGCAAGACTTCTCTATTATGAATGAGTGTCCTAGAATGCAACCCTATTCTAGAATGCAAGACTTCTTTATGATCCAAGCTTGTTCTAGAATGCGAGCATTTTCTAGAATGCAAGACTTCTCTATTATGAATGAGTGTCCTAGAATGCAACCCTGTTCTAGAATGCAAGACTTCTCTATGATGCAATCGTATTCTAGAATGCAACCCTGTTCTAGAATGCAAGACTTCTCTATGATGCAATCGTATTCTAGAATTCAACCCTGTTCTAGAATGCAAGACTTCTCTATGATGCAAGCGTGTTCTAGAATGCAAGCATGTTCTAGAATGCAAGACTTCTCTATGATGCAAGCGTGTTCTAGAATGCAAGCATGTTCAAGAATGCAGGAGTTCTCTATGATGCAAGCGTGTTCTAGAATGCAAGCCTGTTCTAGAATGCAAGACTGCACCCTGATGCAACCGTGTTCTAGAATTCAAGACTTCACCTTGATGCATCCCTGTTCTAGAATACAAGCCTGCATTATGATTCAAGGCAGTTCTAGAATGCAAGACTGCACCCTGATGCAACCCTGTTCTAGAATGCAAGACTTCTCTATGATGCAACCCTGTTCTAGAATGCAAGCATGTTCTAGAATGCAAGACTTCTCTATGATGCAAGCGTGTTCTAGAATGCAAGCATGTTAGGGAATGCAAGACTGCACCCTGATGCAACCGCAATCGTGTTCTAGAATGCAAGACTGCACCTTGATTCATCCCTGTTCTAGAATACAATCTGCACTATGATTCAAGGCAGTTCTAGAATGCAAGACTGCACCCTGACGCAACCCTGTTCTAGAATGCAAGACTTCTCTATGATGCAATCGTGTTCTAGAATGCAAGCATGTTCAACAATGCAAGACTGCACCCTGATGCAACCCTGTTCTAGAATGCAAGACTGTATCTTGATGCAACCCTGTTCTAGAATGCAAGCGTGTTCTAGAATGCAAGCATGCTCTAGAATGCAAGACTGCACCCTGATGCAACCCTGTTCTAGAATGCAAGACTGTATCTTGATGCAACCCTGTTCTAGAATGCAAGCGTGTTCTAGAATACAAGAAAGTTCTAGAACGCAAGACTAAACCCTGATGCAACCCTGTTCTAGAATGCAAGACTTCTCTATGAAGCAAGCCTGTCCTAGAATGCAAGCCTGCATTATGATTCAACGCAGTTCTAGAATTCAAGCCTGCACTATGATGCAAACATGTTCTAGAATGCAAGACTGCACCCTGATGCAACCCTGTTCTAGAATGCAAGATTTCTCTATGATGCAAGCGTGTCCTAGAATGCAAGCCTGCAGTATGATTCAACGCAGTTCTAGAATGCAAGCCTGCACTATGATGCAAACATGTTCTTGAATGCAAGACTGCACCCTGATGCAACCCAGTTCTAGAATGCAAGACTGCACCCTGATGCTAGCGTGTTCTAGAATGCAAGCATGTTCTAGAATGCAAGACTGCACCCTGATGCAACCCAGTTCTAGAATGCAAGACTGCACCCTGATGCTAGCGTGTTCTAGAATGCAACCCTGTTCTAGAATGCAAGACTTCTCTACGATGCAAGCGTGTTCTAGAATGCAAGCATGTTCTAGAATGCAAGACTGCACCCTGATGCAACCGTGTTCTAGAATTCAAGACTGCACCTTGATGCATCCCTGTTCTAGAATACAAGCCTGCATTATGATTCAAGGCAGTTCTAGAATGCAAGACTGCACCCTGATGCAACCCTGTTCTAGAATGCAAGACTTCTCTATGATGCAAGCGTGTTCTAGAATGCAAGCATGTTCTAGAATGCAAGACTTCTCTATGATGCAAGCGTGTTCTAGAATGCAAGCATGTTCTAGAATGCAAGACTGCACCCTGATGCAACCGCAACCGTGTTCTAGAATTCAAGACTGCCCCTTGATTCATGCCTGTTCTAGAATACAAGCCTGCATTATGATTCAAGGCAGTTCTAGAATGCAAGACTGCACCCTGATGCAACCCTGTTCTAGAATGCAAGACTTCTCTATGATGCAACCCTGTTCTAGAATGCAAGCGTGTTCTAGAATGCAAGCATGTTCTAGAATGCAAGACTGCACCCTGATGCTAACATGTTGTAGAATGCAAGACTGTACCTTGATGCAACCCTGTTCTAGAATGCAAGCGTGTTCTAGAATGCAAGCAAGTTCTAGAATGCAAGACTGAACCCTGATGCAACCCTGTTCTAGAATGCAAGACTTCTCTATGATGCAAGCGTGTTCTAGAATGCAACCCTGTTCTAGAATGCAAGACTTCTCTATGATGCAAGCGTGTTCTAGAATGCAACCCTGTTCTAGAATGCAAGACTTCTCTATGATGCTAGCGTGTTGTAGAATGCAAGACTTCTCTATGATGCAAGCATATTCTAGAATGCAAGCATGTTCTAGAATGAAAGACTGCACCTTGATGCAACCCTGTTCTAGAATGCAAGCATGTTCTAGAATGCAAGCATGTTCTAGAATGCAAGACTGCACCCTGATGCAAACATGTTGTAGAATGCAAGACTGTACCTTGATGCAACCCTGTTCTAGAATGCAAGTGCGTTCTAGAATGCAAGCATGTTCTAGAATGCAAGACTGTACCCTGATGCCACGCTGTTCTAGAATGCAAGACTTCTTTATGATCCAAGCTTGTTCTAGAATGCGAGCATTTTCTAGAATGCAAGACTTCTCTATTATGAATGAGTGTCCTAGAATGCAACCCTGTTCTAGAATGCAAGACTTCTCTATGATGCAATCGTATTCTAGAATGCAACCCTGTTCTAGAATGCAAGACTTCTCTATGATGCAAGCGTGTTCTAGAATGCAAGCAAGTTCTAGAATGCAAGACTGCACCCTGATGCAACCGTGTTCTAGAATTCAAGACTGCACCTTGATGCATCCCTGTTCTAGAATACAAGCCTGCATTACGATTCAAGGCAGTTCAAGAATGCAAGACTGCACCCTGATGAAACCCTGTTCTAGAATGCAAGACTTCTCTATTATGAATGAGTGTCCTAGAATGCAACCCTATTCTAGAATGCAAGACTTCTTTATGATCCAAGCTTGTTCTAGAATGCGAGCATTTTCAAGAATGCAAGACTTCTCTATTATGAATGAGTGTCCTAGAATGCAACCCTGTTCTAGAATGCAAGACTTCTCTATGATGCAATCGTATTCTAGAATGCAACCCTGTTCTAGAATGCAAGACTTCTCTATGATGCAATCGTATTCTAGAATTCAACCCTGTTCTAGAATGCAAGACTTCTCTATGATGCAAGCGTGTTCTAGAATGCAACCCTGTTCTAGAATGCAAGACTTCTCTATGATGCAAGCGTGTTCTAGAATGCAAGCATGTTCAAGAATGCAGGAGTTCTCTATGATGCAAGCGTGTTCTAGAATGCAAGCCTGTTCTAGAATGCAAGACTGCACCCTGATGCAACCGTGTTCTAGAATTCAAGACTTCACCTTGATGCATCCCTGTTCTAGAATACAAGCCTGCATTATGATTCAAGGCAGTTCTAGAATGCAAGACTGCACCCTGATGCAACCCTGTTCTAGAATGCAAGACTTCTCTATGATGCAACCCTGTTCTAGAATGCAAGCATGTTCTAGAATGCAAGACTTCTCTATGATGCAAGCGTGTTCTAGAATGCAAGCATGTTCAAGAATGCAAGACTGCACCCTGATGCAACCGCAATCGTGTTCTAGAATTCAAGACTGCACCTTGATTCATCCCTGTTCTAGAATACAATCTGCACTATGATTCAAGGCAGTTCTAGAATGCAAGACTGCACCCTGACGCAACCCTGTTCTAGAATGCAAGACTTCTCTATGATGCAATCGTGTTCTAGAATGCAAGCATGTTCAACAATGCAAGACTGCACCCTGATGCAACCCTGTTCTAGAATGCAAGACTGTATCTTGATGCAACCCTGTTCTAGAATGCAAGCGTGTTCTAGAATGCAAGCATGCTCTAGAATGCAAGACTGCACCCTGATGCAAACATGTTGTAGAATGCAAGACTTCTCTATGCTGCAAGCATGTTCTAGAATGCAAGCATGTTCTAGAATGCAAGACTGCACTATGATGCAAGACTGTTTCTAGAAAGCAAGACTGTACCTTGTTGCAACCCTGTTCCAGAATGCAAGCCTGCACTATGATTCAAAGAAGTCCTAGAATTCAAGCCTGCAATATGATGCAAACATGTTCTAGAATGCTAGACTTCTCTATGATGCAAGCGTGTTCTAGAATGGAAGCATGTTCTAGAATGCAAGACTTCTCTATGATGCAAGCGTGTTCAAGAATGCAAGCGTGTTCTAGAATACAAGCATGTTCTAGAATGCAAGACTTCTCTATGATGCATGCGTGTTCTAGAATGCAAGCATGTTCAACAATGCAAGACTGCACCCTGATGCAACCCTGTTCTAGAATGCAAGACTGTATCTTGATGCAACCCTGTTCTAGAATGCAAGCGTGTTCTAGAATGCAAGCATGTTCTAGAATGCAAGACTGCACCCTGATGCAAACATGTTGTAGAATGCAAGACTGTACCTTGATGCAACCCTGTTCTAGAATGCAAGCGTGTTCTAGAATACAAGAAAGTTCTAGAATGCAAGACTGAACCCTGATGCAACCCTGTTCTAGAATGCAAGACTTCTCTATGAAGCAAGCCTGTCCTAGAATGCAAGCCTGCATTATGATTCAAGGCAGTTCTAGAATTCAAGCCTGCACTATGATGCAAACATGTTCTAGAATGCAAGACTGCACCCTGATGCAACCCTGTTCTAGAATGCAAGATTTCTCTATGATGCAAGCGTGTCCTAGAATGCAAGCCTGCAGTATGATTCAACGCAGTTCTAGAATGCAAGCCTGCACTATGATGCAAACATGTTCTTGAATGCAAGACTGCACCCTGATGCAACCCAGTTCTAGAATGCAAGACTGCACCCTGATGCTAGCGTGTTCTAGAATGCAACCCTGTTCTAGAATGCAAGACTTCTCTATGATGCAAGCGTGTTCTAGAATGCAAGCATGTTCTAGAATGCAAGACTGCACCCTGATGCAACCGTGTTCTAGAATTCAAGACTGCACCTTGATGCATCCCTGTTCTAGAATACAAGCCTGCATTATGATTCAAGGCAGTTCTAGAATGCAAGACTGCACCCTGATGCAACCCTGTTCTAGAATGCAAGACTTCTCTATGATGCAAGCGTGTTCTAGAATGCAAGCATGTTCTAGAATGCAAGACTTCTCTATGATGCAAGCGTGTTCTAGAATGCAAGCATGTTCTAGAATGCAAGACTGCACCCTGATGCAACCGCAACCGTGTTCTAGAATTCAAGACTGCCCCTTGATTCATGCCTGTTCTAGAATACAAGCCTGCATTATGATTCAAGGCAGTTCTAGAATGCAAGACTGCACCCTGATGCAACCCTGTTCTAGAATGCAAGACTTCTCTATGATGCAACCCTGTTCTAGAATGCAAGCGTGTTCTAGAATGCAAGCATGTTCTAGAATGCAAGACTGCACCCTGATGCTAACATGTTGTAGAATGCAAGACTGTACCTTGATGCAACCCTGTTCTAGAATGCAAGCGTGTTCTAGAATGCAAGCAAGTTCTAGAATGCAAGACTGAACCCTGATGCAACCCTGTTCTAGAATGCAAGACTTCTCTATGATGCAAGCGTGTTCTAGAATGCAACCCTGTTCTAGAATGCAAGACTTCTCTATGATGCAAGCGTGTTCTAGAATGCAACCCTGTTCTAGAATGCAAGACTTCTCTATGATGCTAGCGTGTTGTAGAATGCAAGACTTCTCTATGATGCAAGCATATTCTAGAATGCAAGCATGTTCTAGAATGAAAGACTGCACCTTGATGCAACCCTGTTCTAGAATGCAAGCGTGTTCTAGAATGCAAGCATGTTCTAGAATGCAAGACTGCACCCTGATGCAAACATGTTCTAGAATGCAAAACTGTACCTTGATGCAACCCTGTTCTAGAATGCAAGTGCGTTCTAGAATGCAAGCATGTTCTAGAATGCAAGACTGTACCCTGATGCCACCCTGTTCTAGAATGCAAGATTTCTCTATGATGCAAGCGTGTCCTAGAATGCAAGCCTGCAGTATGATTCAACGCAGTTCTAGAATGCAAGCCTGCACTATGATGCAAACATGTTCTTGAATGCAAGACTGCACCCTGATGCAACCCAGTTCTAGAATGCAAGACTGCACCCTGATGCTAGCGTGTTCTAGAATGCAACCCTGTTCTAGAATGCAAGACTTCTCTACAATGCAAGCGTGTTCTAGAATGCAAGCATGTTCTAGAATGCAAGACTGCACCCTGATGCAACCGTGTTCTAGAATTCAAGACTGCACCTTGATGCATCCCTGTTCTAGAATACAAGCCTGCATTATGATTCAAGGCAGTTCTAGAATGCAAGACTGCACCCTGATGCAACCCTGTTCTAGAATGCAAGACTTCTCTATGATGCAACCCTGTTCTAGAATGCAAGCGTGTTCTAGAATGCAAGCATGTTCTAGAATGCAAGACTGCACCCTGATGCTAACATGTTGTAGAATGCAAGACTGTACCTTGATGCAACCCTGTTCTAGAATGCAAGCGTCTTCTAGAATGCAAGCAAGTTCTAGAATGCAAGACTGAACCCTGATGCAACCCTGTTCTAGAATGCAAGACTTCTCTATGATGCAAGCGTGTTCTAGAATGCAACCCTGTTCTAGAATGCAAGACTTCTCTATGATGCTAGCGTGTTGTAGAATGCAAGACTTCTCTATGATGCAAGCATATTCTAGAATGCAAGCATGTTCTAGAATGAAAGACTGCACCTTGATGCAACCCTGTTCTAGAATGCAAGCGTGTTCTAGAATGCAAGCATGTTCTAGAATGCAAGACTGAACCCTGATGCAACCCTGTTCTAGAATGCAAGACTTCTCTATGCTGCAAGCGTGTTCTAGAATGCAAGCAAGTTCTAGAACGCAAGACTAAACCCTGATGCAACCCTGTTCTAGAATGCAAGACTTCTCTATGAAGCAAGCCTGTCCTAGAATGCAAGCCTGCATTATGATTCAAGGCAGTTCTAGAATTCAAGCCTGCACTATGATGCAAACATGTTCTAGAATGCAAGACTGCACCCTGATGCAACCCTGTTCTAGAATGCAAGATTTCTCTATGATGCAAGCGTGTCCTAGAATGCAAGCCTGCAGTATGATTCAACGCAGTTCTAGAATGCAAGCCTGCACTATGATGCAAACATGTTCTTGAATGCAAGACTGCACCCTGATGCAACCCAGTTCTAGAATGCAAGACTGCACCCTGATGCTAGCGTGTTCTAGAATGCAACCCTGTTCTAGAATGCAAGACTTCTCTACGATGCAAGCGTGTTCTAGAATGCAAGCATGTTCTAGAATTCAAGACTGCACCCTGATGCAACCGTGTTCTAGAATTCAAGACTGCACCTTGATGCATCCCTGTTCTAGAATACAAGCCTGCATTATGATTCAAGGCAGTTCTAGAATGCAAGACTGCACCCTGATGCAACCCTGTTCTAGAATGCAAGACTTCTCTATGATGCAAGCGTGTTCTAGAATGCAAGCATGTTCTAGAATGCAAGACTTCTCTATGATGCAAGCGTGTTCTAGAATGCAAGCATGTTCTAGAATGCAAGACTGCACCCTGATGCAACCGCAACCGTGTTCTAGAATTCAAGACTGCCCCTTGATTCATGCCTGTTCTAGAATACAAGCCTGCATTATGATTCAAGGCAGTTCTAGAATGCAAGACTGCACCCTGATGCAACCCTGTTCTAGAATGCAAGACTTCTCTATGATGCAACCCTGTTCTAGAATGCAAGCGTGTTCTAGAATGCAAGCATGTTCTAGAATGCAAGACTGCACCCTGATGCTAACATGTTGTAGAATGCAAGACTGTACCTTGATGCAACCCTGTTCTAGAATGCAAGCGTGTTCTAGAATGCAAGCAAGTTCTAGAATGCAAGACTGAACCCTGATGCAACCCTGTTCTAGAATGCAAGACTTCTCTATGATGCAAGCGTGTTCTAGAATGCAACCCTGTTCTAGAATGCAAGACTTCTCTATGATGCAAGCGTGTTCTAGAATGCAACCCTGTTCTAGAATGCAAGACTTCTCTATGATGCAAGCGTGTTCTAGAATGCAAGACTTCTCTATGATGCAAGCATATTCTAGAATGCAAGCATGTTCTAGAATGAAAGACTGCACCTTGATGCAACCCTGTTCTAGAATGCAAGCGTGTTCTAGAATGCAAGCATGTTCTAGAATGCAAGACTGCACCCTGATGCCACGCTGTTCTAGAATGCAAGACTTCTTTATGATCCAAGCTTGTTCTAGAATGCGAGCATTTTCTAGAATGCAAGACTTCTCTATTATGAATGAGTGTCCTAGAATGCAACCCTGTTCTAGAATGCAAGACTTCTCTATGATGCAATCGTATTCTAGAATGCAACCCTGTTCTAGAATGCAAGACTTCTCTATGATGCAAGCGTGTTCTAGAATGCAAGCATGTTCAAGAATGCAAGACTTCTCTATGATGCAAGCGTGTTCTAGAATGCAAGCATGTTCTATAATGCAAGACTTCTCTATGATGCAAGCGTGTTCTAGAATGCAAGCATGTTCAAGAATGCAAGAGTTCTCTATGATGCAAGCGTGTTCTAGAATGCAAGCAAGTTCTAGAATGCAAGACTGCACCCTGATGCAACCGTGTTCTAGAATTCAAGACTGCACCTTGTTGCATCCCTGTTCTAGAATACAAGCCTGCATTATGATTCAAGGCAGTTCAAGAATGCAAGACTGCACCCTGATGAAACCCTGTTCTAGAATGCAAGACTTCTCTATTATGAATGAGTGTCCTAGAATGCAACCCTATTCTAGAATGCAAGACTTCTCTATGATGCAATCGTATTCTAGAATTCAACCCTGTTCTAGAATGCAAGACTTCTCTATGATGCAAGCGTGTTCTAGAATGCAAGCATGTTCTAGAATGCAAGACTTCTCTATGATGCAAGCGTGTTCTAGAATGCAAGCATGTTCAAGAATGCAGGAGTTCTCTATGATGCAAGCGTGTTCTAGAATGCAAGCCTGTTCTAGAATGCAAGACTGCACCCTGATGCAACCGTGTTCTAGAATTCAAGACTTCACCTTGATGCATCCCTGTTCTAGAATACAAGCCTGCATTATGATTCAAGGCAGTTCTAGAATGCAAGACTGCACCCTGATGCAACCCTGTTCTAGAATGCAAGACTTCTCTATGATGCAACCCTGTTCTAGAATGCAAGCATGTTCTAGAATGCAAGACTTCTCTATGATGCAAGCGTGTTCTAGAATGCAAGCATGTTCAAGAATGCAAGACTGCACCCTGATGCAACCGCAATCGTGTTCTAGAATTCAAGACTGCACCTTGATTCATCCCTGTTCTAGAATACAATCTGCACTATGATTCAAGGCAGTTCTAGAATGCAAGACTGCACCCTGACGCAACCCTGTTCTAGAATGCAAGACTTCTCTATGATGCAATCGTGTTCTAGAATGCAAGCATGTTCAACAATGCAAGACTGCACCCTGATGCAACCCTGTTCTAGAATGCAAGACTGTATCTTGATGCAACCCTGTTCTAGAATGCAAGCGTGTTCTAGAATGCAAGCATGCTCTAGAATGCAAGACTGCACCCTGATGCAAACATGTTGTAGAATGCAAGACTTCTCTATGCTGCAAGCATGTTCTAGAATGCAAGCATGTTCTAGAATGCAAGACTGCACTATGATGCAAGACTGTTTCTAGAAAGCAAGACTGTACCTTGTTGCAACCCTGTTCCAGAATGCAAGCCTGCACTATGATTCAAAGAAGTCCTAGAATTCAAGCCTGCAATATGATGCAAACATGTTCTAGAATGCTAGACTTCTCTATGATGCAAGCGTGTTCTAGAATGGAAGCATGTTCTAGAATGCAAGACTTCTCTATGATGCAAGCGTGTTCAAGAATGCAAGCGTGTTCTAGAATACAAGCATGTTCTAGAATGCAAGACTTCTCTATGATGCATGCGTGTTCTAGAATGCAAGCATGTTCAACAATGCAAGACTGCACCCTGATGCAACCCTGTTCTAGAATGCAAGACTGTATCTTGATGCAACCCTGTTCTAGAATGCAAGCGTGTTCTAGAATGCAAGCATGTTCTAGAATGCAAGACTGCACCCTGATGCAAACATGTTGTAGAATGCAAGACTGTACCTTGATGCAACCCTGTTCTAGAATGCAAGCGTGTTCTAGAATACAAGAAAGTTCTAGAATGCAAGACTGAACCCTGATGCAACCCTGTTCTAGAATGCAAGACTTCTCTATGCTGCAAGCGTGTTCTAGAATGCAAGCAAGTTCCAGAACGCAAGACTAAACCCTGATGCAACCCTGTTCTAGAATGCAAGACTTCTCTATGAAGCAAGCCTGTCCTAGAATGCAAGCCTGCATTATGATTCAACGCAGTTCTAGAATTCAAGCCTGCACTATGATGCAAACATGTTCTAGAATGCAAGACTGCACCCTGATGCAACCCTGTTCTAGAATGCAAGATTTCTCTATGATGCAAGCGTGTCCTAGAATGCAAGCCTGCAGTATGATTCAACGCAGTTCTAGAATGCAAGCCTGCACTATGATGCAAACATGTTCTTGAATGCAAGACTGCACCCTGATGCAACCCAGTTCTAGAATGCAAGACTGCACCCTGATGCTAGCGTGTTCTAGAATGCAACCCTGTTCTAGAATGCAAGACTTCTCTACGATGCAAGCGTGTTCTAGAATGCAAGCATGTTCTAGAATGCAAGACTGCACCCTGATGCAACCGTGTTCTAGAATTCAAGACTGCACCTTGATGCATCCCTGTTCTAGAATACAAGCCTGCATTATGATTCAAGGCAGTTCTAGAATGCAAGACTGCACCCTGATGCAACCCTGTTCTAGAATGCAAGACTTCTCTATGATGCAAGCGTGTTCTAGAATGCAAGCATGTTCTAGAATGCAAGACTTCTCTATGATGCAAGCGTGTTCTAGAATGCAAGCATGTTCTAGAATGCAAGACTGCACCCTGATGCAACCGCAACCGTGTTCTAGAATTCAAGACTGCCCCTTGATTCATGCCTGTTCTAGAATACAAGCCTGCATTATGATTCAAGGCAGTTCTAGAATGCAAGACTGCACCCTGATGCAACCCTGTTCTAGAATGCAAGACTTCTCTATGATGCAACCCTGTTCTAGAATGCAAGCGTGTTCTAGAATGCAAGCATGTTCTAGAATGCAAGACTGCACCCTGATGCTAACATGTTGTAGAATGCAAGACTGTACCTTGATGCAACCCTGTTCTAGAATGCAAGCGTGTTCTAGAATGCAAGCAAGTTCTAGAATGCAAGACTGAACCCTGATGCAACCCTGTTCTAGAATGCAAGACTTCTCTATGATGCAAGCGTGTTCTAGAATGCAACCCTGTTCTAGAATGCAAGACTTCTCTATGATGCAAGCGTGTTCTAGAATGCAACCCTGTTCTAGAATGCAAGACTTCTCTATGATGCTAGCGTGTTGTAGAATGCAAGACTTCTCTATGATGCAAGCATATTCTAGAATGCAAGCATGTTCTAGAATGAAAGACTGCACCTTGATGCAACCCTGTTCTAGAATGCAAGCGTGTTCTAGAATGCAAGCATGTTCTAGAATGCAAGACTGCACCCTGATGCAAACATGTTCTAGAATGCAAAACTGTACCTTGATGCAACCCTGTTCTAGAATGCAAGTGCGTTCTAGAATGCAAGCATGTTCTAGAATGCAAGACTGTACCCTGATGCCACGCTGTTCTAGAATGCAAGACTTCTTTATGATCCAAGCTTGTTCTAGAATGCGAGCATTTTCTAGAATGCAAGACTTCTCTATTATGAATGAGTGTCCTAGAATGCAACCCTGTTCTAGAATGCAAGACTTCTCTATGATGCAATCGTATTCTAGAATGCAACCCTGTTCTAGAATGCAAGACTTCTCTATGATGCAAGCGTGTTCTAGAATGCAAGCATGTTCAAGAATGCAAGACTTCTCTATGATGCAAGCGTGTTCTAGAATGCAAGCATGTTCTAGAATGCAAGACTTCTCTATGATGCAAGCGTGTTCTAGAATGCAAGCATGTTCAAGAATGCAAGAGTTCTCTATGATGCAAGCGTGTTCTAGAATGCAAGCAAGTTCTAGAATGCAAGACTGCACCCTGATGCAACCGTGTTCTAGAATTCAAGACTGCACCTTGATGCATCCCTGTTCTAGAATACAAGCCTGCATTATGATTCAAGGCAGTTCAAGAATGCAAGACTGCACCCTGATGAAACCCTGTTCTAGAATGCAAGACTTCTCTATTATGAATGAGTGTCCTAGAATGCAACCCTATTCTAGAATGCAAGACTTCTCTATGATGCAATCGTATTCTAGAATTCAACCCTGTTCTAGAATGCAAGACTTCTCTATGATGCAAGCGTGTTCTAGAATGCAAGCATGTTCTAGAATGCAAGACTTCTCTATGATGCAACCCTGTTCTAGAATGCAAGCATGTTCTAGAATGCAAGACTTCTCTATGATGCAAGCGTGTTCTAGAATGCAAGCATGTTCAAGAATGCAAGACTGCACCCTGATGCAACCGCAATTGTGTTCTAGAATTCAAGACTGCACCTTGATTCATCCCTGTTCTAGAATACAATCTGCACTATGATTCAAGGCAGTTCTAGAATGCAAGACTGCACCCTGACGCAACCCTGTTCTAGAATGCAAAACTTCTCTATGATGCAATCGTGTTCTAGAATGCAAGCATGTTCTAGAATGCAAGACTGCACCCTGATGCAACCCTGTTCTAGATTGCAAGACTTCTCTATGATGCAACCCTGTTCTAGAATGGAATCCTGCATTATGATTGAAGGCAGTTCTAGAATTCAAGCCTGCACTATGATGCAACGCTGTTCTAGAATGCAAGACTTCTCTATGCTGCAAGCATGTTCTAGAATGCAAGCATGTTCTAGAATGCAAGACTGCACTATGATGCAAGACTGTTTCTAGAAAGCAAGACTGTACCTTGTTGCAACCCTGTTCCAGAATGCAAGCCTGCACTATGATTCAAAGAAGTCCTAGAATTCAAGCCTGCAATATGATGCAAACATGTTCTAGAATGCTAGACTTCTCTATGATGCAAGCGTGTTCTAGAATGGAAGCATGTTCTAGAATGCAAGACTTCTCTATGATGCAAGCGTGTTCAAGAATGCAAGCGTGTTCTAGAATACAAGCATGTTCTAGAATGCAAGACTTCTCTATGATGCATGCGTGTTCTAGAATGCAAGCATGTTCAACAATGCAAGACTGCACCCTGATGCAACCCTGTTCTAGAATGCAAGACTGTATCTTGATGCAACCCTGTTCTAGAATGCAAGCGTGTTCTAGAATGCAAGCATGCTCTAGAATGCAAGACTGCACCCTGATGCAAACATGTTGTAGAATGCAAGACTGTACCTTGATGCAACCCTGTTCTAGAATGCAAGCGTGTTCTAGAATACAAGAAAGTTCTATAATGCAAGACTGAACCCTGATGCAACCCTGTTCTAGAATGCAAGACTTCTCTATGCTGCAAGCGTGTTCTAGAATGCAAGCAAGTTCTAGAACGCAAGACTAAACCCTGATGCAACCCTGTTCTAGAATGCAAGACTTCTCTATGAAGCAAGCCTGTCCTAGAATGCAAGCCTGCATTATGATTCAACGCAGTTCTAGAATTCAAGCCTGCACTATGATGCAAACATGTTCTAGAATGCAAGACTGCACCCTGATGCAACCCTGTTCTAGAATGCAAGATTTCTCTATGATGCAAGCGTGTCCTAGAATGCAAGCCTGCAGTATGATTCAACGCAGTTCTAGAATGCAAGCCTGCACTATGATGCAAACATGTTCTTGAATGCAAGACTGCACCCTGATGCAACCCAGTTCTAGAATGCAAGACTGCACCCTGATGCTAGCGTGTTCTAGAATGCAACCCTGTTCTAGAATGCAAGACTTCTCTACGATGCAAGCGTGTTCTAGAATGCAAGCATGTTCTAGAATGCAAGACTGCACCCTGATGCAACCGTGTTCTAGAATTCAAGACTGCACCTTGATGCATCCCTGTTCTAGAATACAAGCCTGCATTATGATTCAAGGCAGTTCTAGAATGCAAGACTGCACCCTGATGCAACCCTGTTCTAGAATGCAAGACTTCTCTATGATGCAAGCGTGTTCTAGAATGCAAGCATGTTCTAGAATGCAAGACTTCTCTATGATGCAAGCGTGTTCTAGAATGCAAGCATGTTCTAGAATGCAAGACTGCACCCTGATGCAACCGCAACCGTGTTCTAGAATTCAAGACTGCCCCTTGATTCATGCCTGTTCTAGAATACAAGCCTGCATTATGATTCAAGGCAGTTCTAGAATGCAAGACTGCACCCTGATGCAACCCTGTTCTAGAATGCAAGACTTCTCTATGATGCAACCCTGTTCTAGAATGCAAGCGTGTTCTAGAATGCAAGCATGTTCTAGAATGCAAGACTGCACCCTGATGCTAACATGTTGTAGAATGCAAGACTGTACCTTGATGCAACCCTGTTCTAGAATGCAAGCGTGTTCTAGAATGCAAGCAAGTTCTAGAATGCAAGACTGAACCCTGATGCAACCCTGTTCTAGAATGCAAGACTTCTCTATGATGCAAGCGTGTTCTAGAATGCAACCCTGTTCTAGAATGCAAGACTTCTCTATGATGCAAGCGTGTTCTAGAATGCAACCCTGTTCTAGAATGCAAGACTTCTCTATGATGCTAGCGTGTTGTAGAATGCAAGACTTCTCTATGATGCAAGCATATTCTAGAATGCAAGCATGTTCTAGAATGAAAGACTGCACCTTGATGCAACCCTGTTCTAGAATGCAAGCGTGTTCTAGAATGCAAGCATGTTCTAGAATGCAAGACTGCACCCTGATGCAAACATGTTCTAGAATGCAAAACTGTACCTTGATGCAACCCTGTTCTAGAATGCAAGTGCGTTCTAGAATGCAAGCATGTTCTAGAATGCAAGACTGTACCCTGATGCCACGCTGTTCTAGAATGCAAGACTTCTTTATGATCCAAGCTTGTTCTAGAATGCGAGCATTTTCTAGAATGCAAGACTTCTCTATTATGAATGAGTGTCCTAGAATGCAACCCTGTTCTAGAATGCAAGACTTCTCTATGATGCAATCGTATTCTAGAATGCAACCCTGTTCTAGAATGCAAGACTTCTCTATGATGCAAGCGTGTTCTAGAATGCAAGCATGTTCAAGAATGCAAGACTTCTCTATGATGCAAGCGTGTTCTAGAATGCAAGCATGTTCTAGAATGCAAGACTTCTCTATGATGCAAGCGTGTTCTAGAATGCAAGCATGTTCAAGAATGCAAGAGTTCTCTATGATGCAAGCGTGTTCTAGAATGCAAGCAAGTTCTAGAATGCAAGACTGCACCCTGATGCAACCGTGTTCTAGAATTCAAGACTGCACCTTGATGCATCCCTGTTCTAGAATACAAGCCTGCATTATGATTCAAGGCAGTTCAAGAATGCAAGACTGCACCCTGATGAAACCCTGTTCTAGAATGCAAGACTTCTCTATTATGAATGAGTGTCCTAGAATGCAACCCTATTCTAGAATGCAAGACTTCTCTATGATGCAATCGTATTCTAGAATTCAACCCTGTTCTAGAATGCAAGACTTCTCTATGATGCAAGCGTGTTCTAGAATGCAAGCATGTTCTAGAATGCAAGACTTCTCTATGATGCAACCCTGTTCTAGAATGCAAGCATGTTCTAGAATGCAAGACTTCTCTATGATGCAAGCGTGTTCTAGAATGCAAGCATGTTCAAGAATGCAAGACTGCACCCTGATGCAACCGCAATTGTGTTCTAGAATTCAAGACTGCACCTTGATTCATCCCTGTTCTAGAATACAATCTGCACTATGATTCAAGGCAGTTCTAGAATGCAAGACTGCACCCTGACGCAACCCTGTTCTAGAATGCAAGACTTCTCTATGATGCAATCGTGTTCTAGAATGCAAGCATGTTCTAGAATGCAAGACTGCACCCTGATGCAACCCTGTTCTAGATTGCAAGACTTCTCTATGATGCAACCCTGTTCTAGAATGGAATCCTGCATTATGATTGAAGGCAGTTCTAGAATTCAAGCCTGCACTATGATGCAACGCTGTTCTAGAATGCAAGACTTCTCTATGCTGCAAGCATGTTCTAGAATGCAAGCATGTTCTAGAATGCAAGACTGCACTATGATGCAAGACTGTTTCTAGAAAGCAAGACTGTACCTTGTTGCAACCCTGTTCCAGAATGCAAGCCTGCACTATGATTCAAAGAAGTCCTAGAATTCAAGCCTGCAATATGATGCAAACATGTTCTAGAATGCTAGACTTCTCTATGATGCAAGCGTGTTCTAGAATGGAAGCATGTTCTAGAATGCAAGACTTCTCTATGATGCAAGCGTGTTCAAGAATGCAAGCGTGTTCTAGAATACAAGCATGTTCTAGAATGCAAGACTTCTCTATGATGCATGCGTGTTCTAGAATGCAAGCATGTTCAACAATGCAAGACTGCACCCTGATGCAACCCTGTTCTAGAATGCAAGACTGTATCTTGATGCAACCCTGTTCTAGAATGCAAGCGTGTTCTAGAATGCAAGCATGCTCTAGAATGCAAGACTGCACCCTGATGCAAACATGTTGTAGAATGCAAGACTGTACCTTGATGCAACCCTGTTCTAGAATGCAAGCGTGTTCTAGAATACAAGAAAGTTCTATAATGCAAGACTGAACCCTGATGCAACCCTGTTCTAGAATGCAAGACTTCTCTATGCTGCAAGCGTGTTCTAGAATGCAAGCAAGTTCTAGAACGCAAGACTAAACCCTGATGCAACCCTGTTCTAGAATGCAAGACTTCTCTATGAAGCAAGCCTGTCCTAGAATGCAAGCCTGCATTATGATTCAACGCAGTTCTAGAATTCAAGCCTGCACTATGATGCAAACATGTTCTAGAATGCAAGACTGCACCCTGATGCAACCCTGTTCTAGAATGCAAGATTTCTCTATGATGCAAGCGTGTCCTAGAATGCAAGCCTGCAGTATGATTCAACGCAGTTCTAGAATGCAAGCCTGCACTATGATGCAAACATGTTCTTGAATGCAAGACTGCACCCTGATGCAACCCAGTTCTAGAATGCAAGACTGCACCCTGATGCTAGCGTGTTCTAGAATGCAACCCTGTTCTAGAATGCAAGACTTCTCTACGATGCAAGCGTGTTCTAGAATGCAAGCATGTTCTAGAATGCAAGACTGCACCCTGATGCAACCGTGTTCTAGAATTCAAGACTGCACCTTGATGCATCCCTGTTCTAGAATACAAGCCTGCATTATGATTCAAGGCAGTTCTAGAATGCAAGACTGCACCCTGATGCAACCCTGTTCTAGAATGCAAGACTTCTCTATGATGCAAGCGTGTTCTAGAATGCAAGCATGTTCTAGAATGCAAGACTTCTCTATGATGCAAGCGTGTTCTAGAATGCAAGCATGTTCTAGAATGCAAGACTGCACCCTGATGCAACCGCAACCGTGTTCTAGAATTCAAGACTGCCCCTTGATTCATGCCTGTTCTAGAATACAAGCCTGCATTATGATTCAAGGCAGTTCTAGAATGCAAGACTGCACCCTGATGCAACCCTGTTCTAGAATGCAAGACTTCTCTATGATGCAACCCTGTTCTAGAATGCAAGCGTGTTCTAGAATGCAAGCATGTTCTAGAATGCAAGACTGCACCCTGATGCTAACATGTTGTAGAATGCAAGACTGTACCTTGATGCAACCCTGTTCTAGAATGCAAGCGTGTTCTAGAATGCAAGCATGTTCTAGAATGCAAGACTGCACCCTGATGCAAACATGTTCTAGAATGCAAAACTGTACCTTGATGCAACCCTGTTCTAGAATGCAAGTGCGTTCTAGAATGCAAGCATGTTCTAGAATGCAAGACTGTACCCTGATGCCACCCTGTTCTAGAATGCAAGACTTCTTTATGATCCAAGCTTGTTCTAGAATGCGAGCATTTTCTAGAATGCAAGACTTCTCTATTATGAATGAGTGTCCTAGAATGCAACCCTGTTCTAGAATGCAAGACTTCTCTATGATGCAATCGTATTCTAGAATGCAACCCTGTTCTAGAATGCAAGACTTCTCTATGATGCAAGCGTGTTCTAGAATGCAAGCATGTTCAAGAATGCAAGACTTCTCTATGATGCAAGCGTGTTCTAGAATGCAAGCATGTTCTAGAATGCAAGACTTCTCTATGATGCAAGCGTGTTCTAGAATGCAAGCATGTTCAAGAATGCAAGAGTTCTCTATGATGCAAGCGTGTTCTAGAATGCAAGCAAGTTCTAGAATGCAAGACTGCACCCTGATGCAACCGTGTTCTAGAATTCAAGACTGCACCTTGATGCATCCCTGTTCTAGAATACAAGCCTGCATTATGATTCAAGGCAGTTCAAGAATGCAAGACTGCACCCTGATGAAACCCTGTTCTAGAATGCAAGACTTCTCTATTATGAATGAGTGTCCTAGAATGCAACCCTATTCTAGAATGCAAGACTTCTCTATGATGCAATCGTATTCTAGAATTCAACCCTGTTCTAGAATGCAAGACTTCTCTATGATGCAAGCGTGTTCTAGAATGCAAGCATGTTCTAGAATGCAAGACTTCTCTATGATGCAAGCGTGTTCTAGAATGCAAGCATGTTCTAGAATGCAAGACTGCACCCTGATGCAACCGCAACCGTGTTCTAGAATTCAAGACTGCCCCTTGATTCATGCCTGTTCTAGAATACAAGCCTGCATTATGATTCAAGGCAGTTCTAGAATGCAAGACTGCACCCTGATGCAACCCTGTTCTAGAATGCAAGACTTCTCTATGATGCAACCCTGTTCTAGAATGCAAGCGTGTTCTAGAATGCAAGCATGTTCTAGAATGCAAGACTGCACCCTGATGCTAACATGTTGTAGAATGCAAGACTGTACCTTGATGCAACCCTGTTCTAGAATGCAAGCGTGTTCTAGAATGCAAGCAAGTTCTAGAATGCAAGACTGAACCCTGATGCAACCCTGTTCTAGAATGCAAGACTTCTCTATGATGCAAGCGTGTTCTAGAATGCAACCCTGTTCTAGAATGCAAGACTTCTCTATGATGCAAGCGTGTTCTAGAATGCAACCCTGTTCTAGAATGCAAGACTTCTCTATGATGCTAGCGTGTTGTAGAATGCAAGACTTCTCTATGATGCAAGCATATTCTAGAATGCAAGCATGTTCTAGAATGCAAGACTGCACCTTGATGCAACCCTGTTCTAGAATGCAAGCGTGTTCTAGAATGCAAGCATGTTCTAGAATGCAAGACTGCACCCTGATGCAAACATGTTCTAGAATGCAAAACTGTACCTTGATGCAACCCTGTTCTAGAATGCAAGTGCGTTCTAGAATGCAAGCATGTTCTAGAATGCAAGACTGTACCCTGATGCCACCCTGTTCTAGAATGCAAGACTTCTTTATGATCCAAGCTTGTTCTAGAATGCGAGCATTTTCTAGAATGCAAGACTTCTCTATTATGAATGAGTGTCCTAGAATGCAACCCTGTTCTAGAATGCAAGACTTCTCTATGATGCAATCGTATTCTAGAATGCAACCCTGTTCTAGAATGCAAGACTTCTCTATGATGCAAGCGTGTTCTAGAATGCAAGCATGTTCAAGAATGCAAGACTTCTCTATGATGCAAGCGTGTTCTAGAATGCAAGCATGTTCTAGAATGCAAGACTTCTCTATGATGCAAGCGTGTTCTAGAATGCAAGCATGTTCAAGAATGCAAGAGTTCTCTATGATGCAAGCGTGTTCTAGAATGCAAGCAAGTTCTAGAATGCAAGACTGCACCCTGATGCAACCGTGTTCTAGAATTCAAGACTGCACCTTGATGCATCCCTGTTCTAGAATACAAGCCTGCATTATGATTCAAGGCAGTTCAAGAATGCAAGACTGCACCCTGATGAAACCCTGTTCTAGAATGCAAGACTTCTCTATTATGAATGAGTGTCCTAGAATGCAACCCTATTCTAGAATGCAAGACTTCTCTATGATGCAATCGTATTCTAGAATTCAACCCTGTTCTAGAATGCAAGACTTCTCTATGATGCAACCCTGTTCTAGAATGCAAGCATGTTCTAGAATGCAAGACTTCTCTATGACTTCTCTATGATGCAATCGTGTTCTAGAATGCAAGCATGTTCTAGAATGCAAGACTGCACCCTGATGCAACCCTGTTCTAGATTGCAAGACTTCTCTATGATGCAACCCTGTTCTAGAATGGAATCCTGCATTATGATTGAAGGCAGTTCTAGAATTCAAGCCTGCACTATGATGCAACGCTGTTCTAGAATGCAAGACTTCTCTATGCTGCAAGCATGTTCTAGAATGCAAGCATGTTCTAGAATGCAAGACTGCACTATGATGCAAGACTGTTTCTAGAAAGCAAGACTGTACCTTGTTGCAACCCTGTTCCAGAATGCAAGCCTGCACTATGATTCAAAGAAGTCCTAGAATTCAAGCCTGCAATATGATGCAAACATGTTCTAGAATGCTAGACTTCTCTATGATGCAAGCGTGTTCTAGAATGGAAGCATGTTCTAGAATGCAAGACTTCTCTATGATGCAAGCGTGTTCAAGAATGCAAGCGTGTTCTAGAATACAAGCATGTTCTAGAATGCAAGACTTCTCTATGATGCATGCGTGTTCTAGAATGCAAGCATGTTCAACAATGCAAGACTGCACCCTGATGCAACCCTGTTCTAGAATGCAAGACTGTATCTTGATGCAACCCTGTTCTAGAATGCAAGCGTGTTCTAGAATGCAAGCATGCTCTAGAATGCAAGACTGCACCCTGATGCAAACATGTTGTAGAATGCAAGACTGTACCTTGATGCAACCCTGTTCTAGAATGCAAGCGTGTTCTAGAATACAAGAAAGTTCTATAATGCAAGACTGAACCCTGATGCAACCCTGTTCTAGAATGCAAGACTTCTCTATGCTGCAAGCGTGTTCTAGAATGCAAGCAAGTTCTAGAACGCAAGACTAAACCCTGATGCAACCCTGTTCTAGAATGCAAGACTTCTCTATGAAGCAAGCCTGTCCTAGAATGCAAGCCTGCATTATGATTCAACGCAGTTCTAGAATTCAAGCCTGCACTATGATGCAAACATGTTCTAGAATGCAAGACTGCACCCTGATGCAACCCTGTTCTAGAATGCAAGATTTCTCTATGATGCAAGCGTGTCCTAGAATGCAAGCCTGCAGTATGATTCAACGCAGTTCTAGAATGCAAGCCTGCACTATGATGCAAACATGTTCTTGAATGCAAGACTGCACCCTGATGCAACCCAGTTCTAGAATGCAAGACTGCACCCTGATGCTAGCGTGTTCTAGAATGCAACCCTGTTCTAGAATGCAAGACTTCTCTACGATGCAAGCGTGTTCTAGAATGCAAGCATGTTCTAGAATGCAAGACTGCACCCTGATGCAACCGTGTTCTAGAATTCAAGACTGCACCTTGATGCATCCCTGTTCTAGAATACAAGCCTGCATTATGATTCAAGGCAGTTCTAGAATGCAAGACTGCACCCTGATGCAACCCTGTTCTAGAATGCAAGACTTCTCTATGATGCAAGCGTGTTCTAGAATGCAAGCATGTTCTAGAATGCAAGACTTCTCTATGATGCAAGCGTGTTCTAGAATGCAAGCATGTTCTAGAATGCAAGACTTCTCTACGATGCAAGCGTGTTCTAGAATGCAAGCATGTTCTAGAATGCAAGACTGCACCCTGATGCAACCCTGTTCTAGAATGCAAGACTTCTCTATGATGCAAGCGTGTTCTAGAATGCAAGCATGTTCTAGTATGCAAGACTTCTCTATGATGCAAGCGTGTTCTAGAATGCAAGCATGTTCTAGAATGCAAGACTGCACCCTGATGCAACCGCAACCGTGTTCTAGAATTCAAGACTGCCCCTTGATTCATGCCTGTTCTAGAATACAAGCCTGCATTATGATTCAAGGCAGTTCTAGAATGCAAGACTGCACCCTGATGCAACCCTGTTCTAGAATGCAAGACTTCTCTATGATGCAACCCTGTTCTAGAATGCAAGCGTGTTCTAGAATGCAAGCATGTTCTAGAATGCAAGACTGCACCCTGATGCTAACATGTTGTAGAATGCAAGACTGTACCTTGATGCAACCCTGTTCTAGAATGCAAGCGTGTTCTAGAATGCAAGCATGTTCTAGAATGCAAGACTGCACCCTGATGCAAACATGTTCTAGAATGCAAAACTGTACCTTGATGCAACCCTGTTCTAGAATGCAAGTGCGTTCTAGAATGCAAGCATGTTCTAGAATGCAAGACTGTACCCTGATGCCACCCTGTTCTAGAATGCAAGACTTCTTTATGATCCAAGCTTGTTCTAGAATGCGAGCATTTTCTAGAATGCAAGACTTCTCTATTATGAATGAGTGTCCTAGAATGCAACCCTGTTCTAGAATGCAAGACTTCTCTATGATGCAATCGTATTCTAGAATGCAACCCTGTTCTAGAATGCAAGACTTCTCTATGATGCAAGCGTGTTCTAGAATGCAAGCATGTTCAAGAATGCAAGACTTCTCTATGATGCAAGCGTGTTCTAGAATGCAAGCATGTTCTAGAATGCAAGACTTCTCTATGATGCAAGCGTGTTCTAGAATGCAAGCATGTTCAAGAATGCAAGAGTTCTCTATGATGCAAGCGTGTTCTAGAATGCAAGCAAGTTCTAGAATGCAAGACTGCACCCTGATGCAACCGTGTTCTAGAATTCAAGACTGCACCTTGATGCATCCCTGTTCTAGAATACAAGCCTGCATTATGATTCAAGGCAGTTCAAGAATGCAAGACTGCACCCTGATGAAACCCTGTTCTAGAATGCAAGACTTCTCTATTATGAATGAGTGTCCTAGAATGCAACCCTATTCTAGAATGCAAGACTTCTCTATGATGCAATCGTATTCTAGAATTCAACCCTGTTCTAGAATGCAAGACTTCTCTATGATGCAAGCGTGTTCTAGAATGCAAGCATGTTCTAGAATGCAAGACTTCTCTATGATGCAAGCGTGTTCTAGAATGCAAGCATGTTCTAGAATGCAAGACTGCACCCTGATGCAACCGCAACCGTGTTCTAGAATTCAAGACTGCCCCTTGATTCATGCCTGTTCTAGAATACAAGCCTGCATTATGATTCAAGGCAGTTCTAGAATGCAAGACTGCACCCTGATGCAACCCTGTTCTAGAATGCAAGACTTCTCTATGATGCAACCCTGTTCTAGAATGCAAGCGTGTTCTAGAATGCAAGCATGTTCTAGAATGCAAGACTGCACCCTGATGCTAACATGTTGTAGAATGCAAGACTGTACCTTGATGCAACCCTGTTCTAGAATGCAAGCGTGTTCTAGAATGCAAGCAAGTTCTAGAATGCAAGACTGAACCCTGATGCAACCCTGTTCTAGAATGCAAGACTTCTCTATGATGCAAGCGTGTTCTAGAATGCAACCCTGTTCTAGAATGCAAGACTTCTCTATGATGCAAGCGTGTTCTAGAATGCAACCCTGTTCTAGAATGCAAGACTTCTCTATGATGCTAGCGTGTTGTAGAATGCAAGACTTCTCTATGATGCAAGCATATTCTAGAATGCAAGCATGTTCTAGAATGAAAGACTGCACCTTGATGCAACCCTGTTCTAGAATGCAAGCGTGTTCTAGAATGCAAGCATGTTCTAGAATGCAAGACTGCACCCTGATGCAAACATGTTCTAGAATGCAAAACTGTACCTTGATGCAACCCTGTTCTAGAATGCAAGTGCGTTCTAGAATGCAAGCATGTTCTAGAATGCAAGACTGTACCCTGATGCCACCCTGTTCTAGAATGCAAGACTTCTTTATGATCCAAGCTTGTTCTAGAATGCGAGCATTTTCTAGAATGCAAGACTTCTCTATTATGAATGAGTGTCCTAGAATGCAACCCTGTTCTAGAATGCAAGACTTCTCTATGATGCAATCGTATTCTAGAATGCAACCCTGTTCTAGAATGCAAGACTTCTCTATGATGCAAGCGTGTTCTAGAATGCAAGCATGTTCAAGAATGCAAGAGTTCTCTATGATGCAAGCGTGTTCTAGAATGCAAGCAAGTTCTAGAATGCAAGACTGCACCCTGATGCAACCGTGTTCTAGAATTCAAGACTGCACCTTGATGCATCCCTGTTCTAGAATACAAGCCTGCATTATGATTCAAGGCAGTTCAAGAATGCAAGACTGCACCCTGATGAAACCCTGTTCTAGAATGCAAGACTTCTCTATTATGAATGAGTGTCCTAGAATGCAACCCTATTCTAGAATGCAAGACTTCTCTATGATGCAATCGTATTCTAGAATTCAACCCTGTTCTAGAATGCAAGACTTCTCTATGATGCAAGCGTGTTCTAGAATGCAAGCATGTTCTAGAATGCAAGACTTCTCTATGATGCAAGCGTGTTCTAGAATGCAAGCATGTTCTAGAATGCAAGACTGCACCCTGATGCAACCGCAACCGTGTTCTAGAATTCAAGACTGCCCCTTGATTCATGCCTGTTCTAGAATACAAGCCTGCATTATGATTCAAGGCAGTTCTAGAATGCAAGACTGCACCCTGATGCAACCCTGTTCTAGAATGCAAGACTTCTCTATGATGCAACCCTGTTCTAGAATGCAAGCGTGTTCTAGAATGCAAGCATGTTCTAGAATGCAAGACTGCACCCTGATGCTAACATGTTGTAGAATGCAAGACTGTACCTTGATGCAACCCTGTTCTAGAATGCAAGCGTGTTCTAGAATGCAAGCAAGTTCTAGAATGCAAGACTGAACCCTGATGCAACCCTGTTCTAGAATGCAAGACTTCTCTATGATGCAAGCGTGTTCTAGAATGCAACCCTGTTCTAGAATGCAAGACTTCTCTATGATGCAAGCGTGTTCTAGAATGCAACCCTGTTCTAGAATGCAAGACTTCTCTATGATGCTAGCGTGTTGTAGAATGCAAGACTTCTCTATGATGCAAGCATATTCTAGAATGCAAGCATGTTCTAGAATGAAAGACTGCACCTTGATGCAACCCTGTTCTAGAATGCAAGCGTGTTCTAGAATGCAAGCATGTTCTAGAATGCAAGACTGCACCCTGATGCAAACATGTTCTAGAATGCAAAACTGTACCTTGATGCAACCCTGTTCTAGAATGCAAGTGCGTTCTAGAATGCAAGCATGTTCTAGAATGCAAGACTGTACCCTGATGCCACCCTGTTCTAGAATGCAAGACTTCTTTATGATCCAAGCTTGTTCTAGAATGCGAGCATTTTCTAGAATGCAAGACTTCTCTATTATGAATGAGTGTCCTAGAATGCAACCCTGTTCTAGAATGCAAGACTTCTCTATGATGCAATCGTATTCTAGAATGCAACCCTGTTCTAGAATGCAAGACTTCTCTATGATGCAAGCGTGTTCTAGAATGCAAGCATGTTCAAGAATGCAAGACTTCTCTATGATGCAAGCGTGTTCTAGAATGCAAGCATGTTCTAGAATGCAAGACTTCTCTATGATGCAAGCGTGTTCTAGAATGCAAGCATGTTCAAGAATGCAAGAGTTCTCTATGATGCAAGCGTGTTCTAGAATGCAAGCAAGTTCTAGAATGCAAGACTGCACCCTGATGCAACCGTGTTCTAGAATTCAAGACTGCACCTTGATGCATCCCTGTTCTAGAATACAAGCCTGCATTATGATTCAAGGCAGTTCAAGAATGCAAGACTGCACCCTGATGAAACCCTGTTCTAGAATGCAAGACTTCTCTATTATGAATGAGTGTCCTAGAATGCAACCCTATTCTAGAATGCAAGACTTCTCTATGATGCAATCGTATTCTAGAATTCAACCCTGTTCTAGAATGCAAGACTTCTCTATGATGCAACCCTGTTCTAGAATGCAAGCATGTTCTAGAATGCAAGACTTCTCTATGATGCAAGCGTGTTCTAGAATGCAAGCATGTTCAAGAATGCAAGACTGCACCCTGATGCAACCGCAATCGTGTTCTAGAATTCAAGACTGCACCTTGATTCATCCCTGTTCTAGAATACAATCTGCACTATGATTCAAGGCAGTTCTAGAATGCAAGACTGCACCCTGACGCAACCCTGTTCTAGAATGCAAGACTTCTCTATGATGCAATCGTGTTCTAGAATGCAAGCATGTTCTAGAATGCAAGACTGCACCCTGATGCAACCCTGTTCTAGATTGCAAGACTTCTCTATGATGCAACCCTGTTCTAGAATGGAATCCTGCATTATGATTGAAGGCAGTTCTAGAATTCAAGCCTGCACTATGATGCAACGCTGTTCTAGAATGCAAGACTTCTCTATGCTGCAAGCATGTTCTAGAATGCAAGCATGTTCTAGAATGCAAGACTGCACTATGATGCAAGACTGTTTCTAGAAAGCAAGACTGTACCTTGTTGCAACCCTGTTCCAGAATGCAAGCCTGCACTATGATTCAAAGAAGTCCTAGAATTCAAGCCTGCAATATGATGCAAACATGTTCTAGAATGCTAGACTTCTCTATGATGCAAGCGTGTTCTAGAATGGAAGCATGTTCTAGAATGCAAGACTTCTCTATGATGCAACCCTGTTCTAGAATGCAAGCATGTTCTAGAATGCAAGACTTCTCTATGATGCAAGCGTGTTCTAGAATGCAAGCATGTTCAAGAATGCAAGACTGCACCCTGATGCAACCGCAATCGTGTTCTAGAATTCAAGACTGCACCTTGATTCATCCCTGTTCTAGAATACAATCTGCACTATGATTCAAGGCAGTTCTAGAATGCAAGACTGCACCCTGATGCAACCCTGTTCTAGAATGCAAGACTTCTCTATGATGCAACCCTGTTCTAGAATGCAAGCGTGTTCTAGAATGCAAGCATGTTCTAGAATGCAAGACTGCACCCTGATGCTAACATGTTGTAGAATGCAAGACTGTACCTTGATGCAACCCTGTTCTAGAATGCAAGCGTGTTCTAGAATGCAAGCATGTTCTATAATGCAAGACTGCACCCTGACGCAACCCTGTTCTAGAATGCAAGACTTCTCTATGATGCAATCGTGTTCTAGAATGCAAGCATGTTCTAGAATGCAAGACTGCACCCTGATGCAACCCTGTTCTAGATTGCAAGACTTCTCTATGATGCAACCCTGTTCTAGAATGGAATCCTGCATTATGATTGAAGGCAGTTCTAGAATTCAAGCCTGCACTATGATGCAACGCTGTTCTAGAATGCAAGACTTCTCTATGCTGCAAGCATGTTCTAGAATGCAAGCATGTTCTAGAATGCAAGACTGCACTATGATGCAAGACTGTTTCTAGAAAGCAAGACTGTACCTTGTTGCAACCCTGTTCCAGAATGCAAGCCTGCACTATGATTCAAAGAAGTCCTAGAATTCAAGCCTGCAATATGATGCAAACATGTTCTAGAATGCTAGACTTCTCTATGATGCAAGCGTGTTCTAGAATGGAAGCATGTTCTAGAATGCAAGACTTCTCTATGATGCAAGCGTGTTCAAGAATGCAAGCGTGTTCTAGAATACAAGCATGTTCTAGAATGCAAGACTTCTCTATGATGCATGCGTGTTCTAGAATGCAAGCATGTTCAACAATGCAAGACTGCACCCTGATGCAACCCTGTTCTAGAATGCAAGACTGTATCTTGATGCAACCCTGTTCTAGAATGCAAGCGTGTTCTAGAATGCAAGCATGCTCTAGAATGCAAGACTGCACCCTGATGCAAACATGTTGTAGAATGCAAGACTGTACCTTGATGCAACCCTGTTCTAGAATGCAAGCGTGTTCTAGAATACAAGAAAGTTCTATAATGCAAGACTGAACCCTGATGCAACCCTGTTCTAGAATGCAAGACTTCTCTATGCTGCAAGCGTGTTCTAGAATGCAAGCAAGTTCTAGAACGCAAGACTAAACCCTGATGCAACCCTGTTCTAGAATGCAAGACTTCTCTATGAAGCAAGCCTGTCCTAGAATGCAAGCCTGCATTATGATTCAACGCAGTTCTAGAATTCAAGCCTGCACTATGATGCAAACATGTTCTAGAATGCAAGACTGCACCCTGATGCAACCCTGTTCTAGAATGCAAGATTTCTCTATGATGCAAGCGTGTCCTAGAATGCAAGCCTGCAGTATGATTCAACGCAGTTCTAGAATGCAAGCCTGCACTATGATGCAAACATGTTCTTGAATGCAAGACTGCACCCTGATGCAACCCAGTTCTAGAATGCAAGACTGCACCCTGATGCTAGCGTGTTCTAGAATGCAACCCTGTTCTAGAATGCAAGACTTCTCTACGATGCAAGCGTGTTCTAGAATGCAAGCATGTTCTAGAATGCAAGACTGCACCCTGATGCAACCGTGTTCTAGAATTCAAGACTGCACCTTGATGCATCCCTGTTCTAGAATACAAGCCTGCATTATGATTCAAGGCAGTTCTAGAATGCAAGACTGCACCCTGATGCAACCCTGTTCTAGAATGCAAGACTTCTCTATGATGCAAGCGTGTTCTAGAATGCAAGCATGTTCTAGAATGCAAGACTTCTCTATGATGCAAGCGTGTTCTAGAATGCAAGCATGTTCTAGAATGCAAGACTGCACCCTGATGCAACCGCAACCGTGTTCTAGAATTCAAGACTGCCCCTTGATTCATGCCTGTTCTAGAATACAAGCCTGCATTATGATTCAAGGCAGTTCTAGAATGCAAGACTGCACCCTGATGCAACCCTGTTCTAGAATGCAAGACTTCTCTATGATGCAACCCTGTTCTAGAATGCAAGCGTGTTCTAGAATGCAAGCATGTTCTAGAATGCAAGACTGCACCCTGATGCTAACATGTTGTAGAATGCAAGACTGTACCTTGATGCAACCCTGTTCTAGAATGCAAGCGTGTTCTAGAATGCAAGCATGTTCTAGAATGCAAGACTGCACCCTGATGCAAACATGTTCTAGAATGCAAAACTGTACCTTGATGCAACCCTGTTCTAGAATGCAAGTGCGTTCTAGAATGCAAGCATGTTCTAGAATGCAAGACTGTACCCTGATGCCACCCTGTTCTAGAATGCAAGACTTCTTTATGATCCAAGCTTGTTCTAGAATGCGAGCATTTTCTAGAATGCAAGACTTCTCTATTATGAATGAGTGTCCTAGAATGCAACCCTGTTCTAGAATGCAAGACTTCTCTATGATGCAATCGTATTCTAGAATGCAACCCTGTTCTAGAATGCAAGACTTCTCTATGATGCAAGCGTGTTCTAGAATGCAAGCATGTTCAAGAATGCAAGACTTCTCTATGATGCAAGCGTGTTCTAGAATGCAAGCATGTTCTAGAATGCAAGACTTCTCTATGATGCAAGCGTGTTCTAGAATGCAAGCATGTTCAAGAATGCAAGAGTTCTCTATGATGCAAGCGTGTTCTAGAATGCAAGCAAGTTCTAGAATGCAAGACTGCACCCTGATGCAACCGTGTTCTAGAATTCAAGACTGCACCTTGATGCATCCCTGTTCTAGAATACAAGCCTGCATTATGATTCAAGGCAGTTCAAGAATGCAAGACTGCACCCTGATGAAACCCTGTTCTAGAATGCAAGACTTCTCTATTATGAATGAGTGTCCTAGAATGCAACCCTATTCTAGAATGCAAGACTTCTCTATGATGCAATCGTATTCTAGAATTCAACCCTGTTCTAGAATGCAAGACTTCTCTATGATGCAAGCGTGTTCTAGAATGCAAGCATGTTCTAGAATGCAAGACTTCTCTATGATGCAAGCGTGTTCTAGAATGCAAGCATGTTCTAGAATGCAAGACTGCACCCTGATGCAACCGCAACCGTGTTCTAGAATTCAAGACTGCCCCTTGATTCATGCCTGTTCTAGAATACAAGCCTGCATTATGATTCAAGGCAGTTCTAGAATGCAAGACTGCACCCTGATGCAACCCTGTTCTAGAATGCAAGACTTCTCTATGATGCAACCCTGTTCTAGAATGCAAGCGTGTTCTAGAATGCAAGCATGTTCTAGAATGCAAGACTGCACCCTGATGCTAACATGTTGTAGAATGCAAGACTGTACCTTGATGCAACCCTGTTCTAGAATGCAAGCGTGTTCTAGAATGCAAGCAAGTTCTAGAATGCAAGACTGAACCCTGATGCAACCCTGTTCTAGAATGCAAGACTTCTCTATGATGCAAGCGTGTTCTAGAATGCAACCCTGTTCTAGAATGCAAGACTTCTCTATGATGCAAGCGTGTTCTAGAATGCAACCCTGTTCTAGAATGCAAGACTTCTCTATGATGCTAGCGTGTTGTAGAATGCAAGACTTCTCTATGATGCAAGCATATTCTAGAATGCAAGCATGTTCTAGAATGAAAGACTGCACCTTGATGCAACCCTGTTCTAGAATGCAAGCGTGTTCTAGAATGCAAGCATGTTCTAGAATGCAAGACTGCACCCTGATGCAAACATGTTCTAGAATGCAAAACTGTACCTTGATGCAACCCTGTTCTAGAATGCAAGTGCGTTCTAGAATGCAAGCATGTTCTAGAATGCAAGACTGTACCCTGATGCCACCCTGTTCTAGAATGCAAGACTTCTTTATGATCCAAGCTTGTTCTAGAATGCGAGCATTTTCTAGAATGCAAGACTTCTCTATTATGAATGAGTGTCCTAGAATGCAACCCTGTTCTAGAATGCAAGACTTCTCTATGATGCAATCGTATTCTAGAATGCAACCCTGTTCTAGAATGCAAGACTTCTCTATGATGCAAGCGTGTTCTAGAATGCAAGCATGTTCAAGAATGCAAGACTTCTCTATGATGCAAGCGTGTTCTAGAATGCAAGCATGTTCTAGAATGCAAGACTTCTCTATGATGCAAGCGTGTTCTAGAATGCAAGCATGTTCAAGAATGCAAGAGTTCTCTATGATGCAAGCGTGTTCTAGAATGCAAGCAAGTTCTAGAATGCAAGACTGCACCCTGATGCAACCGTGTTCTAGAATTCAAGACTGCACCTTGATGCATCCCTGTTCTAGAATACAAGCCTGCATTATGATTCAAGGCAGTTCAAGAATGCAAGACTGCACCCTGATGAAACCCTGTTCTAGAATGCAAGACTTCTCTATTATGAATGAGTGTCCTAGAATGCAACCCTATTCTAGAATGCAAGACTTCTCTATGATGCAATCGTATTCTAGAATTCAACCCTGTTCTAGAATGCAAGACTTCTCTATGATGCAACCCTGTTCTAGAATGCAAGCATGTTCTAGAATGCAAGACTTCTCTATGATGCAAGCGTGTTCTAGAATGCAAGCATGTTCAAGAATGCAAGACTGCACCCTGATGCAACCGCAATCGTGTTCTAGAATTCAAGACTGCACCTTGATTCATCCCTGTTCTAGAATACAATCTGCACTATGATTCAAGGCAGTTCTAGAATGCAAGACTGCACCCTGACGCAACCCTGTTCTAGAATGCAAGACTTCTCTATGATGCAATCGTGTTCTAGAATGCAAGCATGTTCTAGAATGCAAGACTGCACCCTGATGCAACCCTGTTCTAGATTGCAAGACTTCTCTATGATGCAACCCTGTTCTAGAATGGAATCCTGCATTATGATTGAAGGCAGTTCTAGAATTCAAGCCTGCACTATGATGCAACGCTGTTCTAGAATGCAAGACTTCTCTATGCTGCAAGCATGTTCTAGAATGCAAGCATGTTCTAGAATGCAAGACTGCACTATGATGCAAGACTGTTTCTAGAAAGCAAGACTGTACCTTGTTGCAACCCTGTTCCAGAATGCAAGCCTGCACTATGATTCAAAGAAGTCCTAGAATTCAAGCCTGCAATATGATGCAAACATGTTCTAGAATGCTAGACTTCTCTATGATGCAAGCGTGTTCTAGAATGGAAGCATGTTCTAGAATGCAAGACTTCTCTATGATGCAACCCTGTTCTAGAATGCAAGCATGTTCTAGAATGCAAGACTTCTCTATGATGCAAGCGTGTTCTAGAATGCAAGCATGTTCAAGAATGCAAGACTGCACCCTGATGCAACCGCAATCGTGTTCTAGAATTCAAGACTGCACCTTGATTCATCCCTGTTCTAGAATACAATCTGCACTATGATTCAAGGCAGTTCTAGAATGCAAGACTGCACCCTGATGCAACCCTGTTCTAGAATGCAAGACTTCTCTATGATGCAACCCTGTTCTAGAATGCAAGCGTGTTCTAGAATGCAAGCATGTTCTAGAATGCAAGACTGCACCCTGATGCTAACATGTTGTAGAATGCAAGACTGTACCTTGATGCAACCCTGTTCTAGAATGCAAGCGTGTTCTAGAATGCAAGCATGTTCTATAATGCAAGACTGCACCCTGACGCAACCCTGTTCTAGAATGCAAGACTTCTCTATGATGCAATCGTGTTCTAGAATGCAAGCATGTTCTAGAATGCAAGACTGCACCCTGATGCAACCCTGTTCTAGATTGCAAGACTTCTCTATGATGCAACCCTGTTCTAGAATGGAATCCTGCATTATGATTGAAGGCAGTTCTAGAATTCAAGCCTGCACTATGATGCAACGCTGTTCTAGAATGCAAGACTTCTCTATGCTGCAAGCATGTTCTAGAATGCAAGCATGTTCTAGAATGCAAGACTGCACTATGATGCAAGACTGTTTCTAGAAAGCAAGACTGTACCTTGTTGCAACCCTGTTCCAGAATGCAAGCCTGCACTATGATTCAAAGAAGTCCTAGAATTCAAGCCTGCAATATGATGCAAACATGTTCTAGAATGCTAGACTTCTCTATGATGCAAGCGTGTTCTAGAATGGAAGCATGTTCTAGAATGCAAGACTTCTCTATGATGCAAGCGTGTTCAAGAATGCAAGCGTGTTCTAGAATACAAGCATGTTCTAGAATGCAAGACTTCTCTATGATGCATGCGTGTTCTAGAATGCAAGCATGTTCAACAATGCAAGACTGCACCCTGATGCAACCCTGTTCTAGAATGCAAGACTGTATCTTGATGCAACCCTGTTCTAGAATGCAAGCGTGTTCTAGAATGCAAGCATGCTCTAGAATGCAAGACTGCACCCTGATGCAAACATGTTGTAGAATGCAAGACTGTACCTTGATGCAACCCTGTTCTAGAATGCAAGCGTGTTCTAGAATACAAGAAAGTTCTATAATGCAAGACTGAACCCTGATGCAACCCTGTTCTAGAATGCAAGACTTCTCTATGCTGCAAGCGTGTTCTAGAATGCAAGCAAGTTCTAGAACGCAAGACTAAACCCTGATGCAACCCTGTTCTAGAATGCAAGACTTCTCTATGAAGCAAGCCTGTCCTAGAATGCAAGCCTGCATTATGATTCAACGCAGTTCTAGAATTCAAGCCTGCACTATGATGCAAACATGTTCTAGAATGCAAGACTGCACCCTGATGCAACCCTGTTCTAGAATGCAAGATTTCTCTATGATGCAAGCGTGTCCTAGAATGCAAGCCTGCAGTATGATTCAACGCAGTTCTAGAATGCAAGCCTGCACTATGATGCAAACATGTTCTTGAATGCAAGACTGCACCCTGATGCAACCCAGTTCTAGAATGCAAGACTGCACCCTGATGCTAGCGTGTTCTAGAATGCAACCCTGTTCTAGAATGCAAGACTTCTCTACGATGCAAGCGTGTTCTAGAATGCAAGCATGTTCTAGAATTCAAGACTGCACCCTGATGCAACCGTGTTCTAGAATTCAAGACTGCACCTTGATGCATCCCTGTTCTAGAATACAAGCCTGCATTATGATTCAAGGCAGTTCTAGAATGCAAGACTGCACCCTGATGCAACCCTGTTCTAGAATGCAAGACTTCTCTATGATGCAAGCGTGTTCTAGAATGCAAGCATGTTCTAGAATGCAAGACTTCTCTATGATGCAAGCGTGTTCTAGAATGCAAGCATGTTCTAGAATGCAAGACTGCACCCTGATGCAACCGCAACCGTGTTCTAGAATTCAAGACTGCCCCTTGATTCATGCCTGTTCTAGAATACAAGCCTGCATTATGATTCAAGGCAGTTCTAGAATGCAAGACTGCACCCTGATGCAACCCTGTTCTAGAATGCAAGACTTCTCTATGATGCAACCCTGTTCTAGAATGCAAGCGTGTTCTAGAATGCAAGCATGTTCTAGAATGCAAGACTGCACCCTGATGCTAACATGTTGTAGAATGCAAGACTGTACCTTGATGCAACCCTGTTCTAGAATGCAAGCGTGTTCTAGAATGCAAGCAAGTTCTAGAATGCAAGACTGAACCCTGATGCAACCCTGTTCTAGAATGCAAGACTTCTCTATGATGCAAGCGTGTTCTAGAATGCAACCCTGTTCTAGAATGCAAGACTTCTCTATGATGCAAGCGTGTTCTAGAATGCAACCCTGTTCTAGAATGCAAGACTTCTCTATGATGCTAGCGTGTTGTAGAATGCAAGACTTCTCTATGATGCAAGCATATTCTAGAATGCAAGCATGTTCTAGAATGAAAGACTGCACCTTGATGCAACTCTGTTCTAGAATGCAAGCGTGTTCTAGAATGCAAGCATGTTCTAGAATGCAAGACTGCACCCTGATGCAAACATGTTGTAGAATGCAAGACTGTACCTTGATGCAACCCTGTTCTAGAATGCAAGTGCGTTCTAGAATGCAAGCATGTTCTAGAATGCAAGACTGTACCCTGATGCCACGCTGTTCTAGAATGCAAGACTTCTTTATGATCCAAGCTTGTTCTAGAATGCGAGCATTTTCTAGAATGCAAGACTTCTCTATTATGAATGAGTGTCCTAGAATGCAACCCTGTTCTAGAATGCAAGACTTCTCTATGATGCAATCGTATTCTAGAATGCAACCCTGTTCTAGAATGCAAGACTTCTCTATGATGCAAGCGTGTTCTAGAATGCAAGCATGTTCAAGAATGCAAGACTTCTCTATGATGCAAGCGTGTTCTAGAATGCAAGCATGTTCTAGAATGCAAGACTTCTCTATGATGCAAGCGTGTTCTAGAATGCAAGCATGTTCAAGAATGCAAGAGTTCTCTATGATGCAAGCGTGTTCTAGAATGCAAGCAAGTTCTAGAATGCAAGACTGCACCCTGATGCAACCGTGTTCTAGAATTCAAGACTGCACCTTGATGCATCCCTGTTCTAGAATACAAGCCTGCATTATGATTCAAGGCAGTTCAAGAATGCAAGACTGCACCCTGATGAAACCCTGTTCTAGAATGCAAGACTTCTCTATTATGAATGAGTGTCCTAGAATGCAACCCTATTCTAGAATGCAAGACTTCTCTATGATGCAATCGTATTCTAGAATTCAACCCTGTTCTAGAATGCAAGACTTCTCTATGATGCAAGCGTGTTCTAGAATGCAAGCATGTTCTAGAATGCAAGACTTCTCTATGATGCAAGCGTGTTCTAGAATGCAAGCATGTTCAAGAATGCAGGAGTTCTCTATGATGCAAGCGTGTTCTAGAATGCAAGCCTGTTCTAGAATGCAAGACTGCACCCTGATGCAACCGTGTTCTAGAATTCAAGACTTCACCTTGATGCATCCCTGTTCTAGAATACAAGCCTGCATTATGATTCAAGGCAGTTCTAGAATGCAAGACTGCACCCTGATGCAACCCTGTTCTAGAATGCAAGACTTCTCTATGATGCAACCCTGTTCTAGAATGCAAGCATGTTCTAGAATGCAAGACTTCTCTATGATGCAAGCGTGTTCTAGAATGCAAGCATGTTCAAGAATGCAAGACTGCACCCTGATGCAACCGCAATCGTGTTCTAGAATTCAAGACTGCACCTTGATTCATCCCTGTTCTAGAATACAATCTGCACTATGATTCAAGGCAGTTCTAGAATGCAAGACTGCACCCTGACGCAACCCTGTTCTAGAATGCAAGACTTCTCTATGATGCAATCGTGTTCTAGAATGCAAGCATGTTCAACAATGCAAGACTGCACCCTGATGCAACCCTGTTCTAGAATGCAAGACTGTATCTTGATGCAACCCTGTTCTAGAATGCAAGCGTGTTCTAGAATGCAAGCATGCTCTAGAATGCAAGACTGCACCCTGATGCAAACATGTTGTAGAATGCAAGACTTCTCTATGCTGCAAGCATGTTCTAGAATGCAAGCATGTTCTAGAATGCAAGACTGCACTATGATGCAAGACTGTTTCTAGAAAGCAAGACTGTACCTTGTTACAACCCTGTTCCAGAATGCAAGCCTGCACTATGATTCAAAGAAGTCCTAGAATTCAAGCCTGCAATATGATGCAAACATGTTCTAGAATGCTAGACTTCTCTATGATGCAAGCGTGTTCTAGAATGGAAGCATGTTCTAGAATGCAAGACTTCTCTATGATGCAAGCGTGTTCAAGAATGCAAGCGTGTTCTAGAATACAAGCATGTTCTAGAATGCAAGACTTCTCTATGATGCATGCGTGTTCTAGAATGCAAGCATGTTCAACAATGCAAGACTGCACCCTGATGCAACCCTGTTCTAGAATGCAAGACTTCTCTATGATGCAAGCGTGTTCTAGAATGCAACCCTGTTCTAGAATGCAAGACTTCTCTATGATGCAAGCGTGTTCTAGAATGCAAGCATGTTCAAGAATGCAAGACTTCTCTATGATGCAAGCGTGTTCTAGAATGCAAGCATGTTCTAGAATGCAAGACTTCTCTATGATGCAAGCGTGTTCTAGAATGCAAGCATGTTCAAGAATGCAAGAGTTCTCTATGATGCAAGCGTGTTCTAGAATGCAAGCAAGTTCTAGAATGCAAGACTGCACCCTGATGCAACCGTGTTCTAGAATTCAAGACTGCACCTTGATGCATCCCTGTTCTAGAATACAAGCCTGCATTATGATTCAAGGCAGTTCAAGAATGCAAGACTGCACCCTGATGAAACCCTGTTCTAGAATGCAAGACTTCTCTATTATGAATGAGTGTCCTAGAATGCAACCCTATTCTAGAATGCAAGACTTCTCTATGATGCAATCGTATTCTAGAATTCAACCCTGTTCTAGAATGCAAGACTTCTCTATGATGCAAGCGTGTTCTAGAATGCAAGCATGTTCTAGAATGCAAGACTTCTCTATGATGCAACCCTGTTCTAGAATGCAAGCATGTTCTAGAATGCAAGACTTCTCTATGATGCAAGCGTGTTCTAGAATGCAAGCATGTTCAAGAATGCAAGACTGCACCCTGATGCAACCGCAATCGTGTTCTAGAATTCAAGACTGCACCTTGATTCATCCCTGTTCTAGAATACAATCTGCACTATGATTCAAGGCAGTTCTAGAATGCAAGACTGCACCCTGACGCAACCCTGTTCTAGAATGCAAGACTTCTCTATGATGCAATCGTGTTCTAGAATGCAAGCATGTTCTAGAATGCAAGACTGCACCCTGATGCAACCCTGTTCTAGATTGCAAGACTTCTCTATGATGCAACCCTGTTCTAGAATGGAATCCTGCATTATGATTGAAGGCAGTTCTAGAATTCAAGCCTGCACTATGATGCAACGCTGTTCTAGAATGCAAGACTTCTCTATGCTGCAAGCATGTTCTAGAATGCAAGCATGTTCTAGAATGCAAGACTGCACTATGATGCAAGACTGTTTCTAGAAAGCAAGACTGTACCTTGTTGCAACCCTGTTCCAGAATGCAAGCCTGCACTATGATTCAAAGAAGTCCTAGAATTCAAGCCTGCAATATGATGCAAACATGTTCTAGAATGCTAGACTTCTCTATGATGCAAGCGTGTTCTAGAATGGAAGCATGTTCTAGAATGCAAGACTTCTCTATGATGCAAGCGTGTTCAAGAATGCAAGCGTGTTCTAGAATACAAGCATGTTCTAGAATGCAAGACTTCTCTATGATGCATGCGTGTTCTAGAATGCAAGCATGTTCAACAATGCAAGACTGCACCCTGATGCAACCCTGTTCTAGAATGCAAGACTGTATCTTGATGCAACCCTGTTCTAGAATGCAAGCGTGTTCTAGAATGCAAGCATGCTCTAGAATGCAAGACTGCACCCTGATGCAAACATGTTGTAGAATGCAAGACTGTACCTTGATGCAACCCTGTTCTAGAATGCAAGCGTGTTCTAGAATACAAGAAAGTTCTATAATGCAAGACTGAACCCTGATGCAACCCTGTTCTAGAATGCAAGACTTCTCTATGCTGCAAGCGTGTTCTAGAATGCAAGCAAGTTCTAGAACGCAAGACTAAACCCTGATGCAACCCTGTTCTAGAATGCAAGACTTCTCTATGAAGCAAGCCTGTCCTAGAATGCAAGCCTGCATTATGATTCAACGCAGTTCTAGAATTCAAGCCTGCACTATGATGCAAACATGTTCTAGAATGCAAGACTGCACCCTGATGCAACCCTGTTCTAGAATGCAAGATTTCTCTATGATGCAAGCGTGTCCTAGAATGCAAGCCTGCAGTATGATTCAACGCAGTTCTAGAATGCAAGCCTGCACTATGATGCAAACATGTTCTTGAATGCAAGACTGCACCCTGATGCAACCCAGTTCTAGAATGCAAGACTGCACCCTGATGCTAGCGTGTTCTAGAATGCAACCCTGTTCTAGAATGCAAGACTTCTCTACGATGCAAGCGTGTTCTAGAATGCAAGCATGTTCTAGAATTCAAGACTGCACCCTGATGCAACCGTGTTCTAGAATTCAAGACTGCACCTTGATGCATCCCTGTTCTAGAATACAAGCCTGCATTATGATTCAAGGCAGTTCTAGAATGCAAGACTGCACCCTGATGCAACCCTGTTCTAGAATGCAAGACTTCTCTATGATGCAAGCGTGTTCTAGAATGCAAGCATGTTCTAGAATGCAAGACTTCTCTATGATGCAAGCGTGTTCTAGAATGCAAGCATGTTCTAGAAAGCAAGACTGCACCCTGATGCAACCGCAACCGTGTTCTAGAATTCAAGACTGCCCCTTGATTCATGCCTGTTCTAGAATACAAGCCTGCATTATGATTCAAGGCAGTTCTAGAATGCAAGACTGCACCCTGATGCAACCCTGTTCTAGAATGCAAGACTTCTCTATGATGCAACCCTGTTCTAGAATGCAAGCGTGTTCTAGAATGCAAGCATGTTCTAGAATGCAAGACTGCACCCTGATGCTAACATGTTGTAGAATGCAAGACTGTACCTTGATGCAACCCTGTTCTAGAATGCAAGCGTGTTCTAGAATGCAAGCAAGTTCTAGAATGCAAGACTGAACCCTGATGCAACCCTGTTCTAGAATGCAAGACTTCTCTATGATGCAAGCGTGTTCTAGAATGCAACCCTGTTCTAGAATGCAAGACTTCTCTATGATGCAAGCGTGTTCTAGAATGCAACCCTGTTCTAGAATGCAAGACTTCTCTATGATGCTAGCGTGTTGTAGAATGCAAGACTTCTCTATGATGCAAGCATATTCTAGAATGCAAGCATGTTCTAGAATGAAAGACTGCACCTTGATGCAACTCTGTTCTAGAATGCAAGCGTGTTCTAGAATGCAAGCATGTTCTAGAATGCAAGACTGCACCCTGATGCAAACATGTTGTAGAATGCAAGACTGTACCTTGATGCAACCCTGTTCTAGAATGCAAGTGCGTTCTAGAATGCAAGCATGTTCTAGAATGCAAGACTGTACCCTGATGCCACGCTGTTCTAGAATGCAAGACTTCTTTATGATCCAAGCTTGTTCTAGAATGCGAGCATTTTCTAGAATGCAAGACTTCTCTATTATGAATGAGTGTCCTAGAATGCAACCCTATTCTAGAATGCAAGACTTCTCTATGATGCAATCGTATTCTAGAATTCAACCCTGTTCTAGAATGCAAGACTTCTCTATGATGCAAGCGTGTTCTAGAATGCAAGCATGTTCTAGAATGCAAGACTTCTCTATGATGCAACCCTGTTCTAGAATGCAAGCATGTTCTAGAATGCAAGACTTCTCTATGATGCAAGCGTGTTCTAGAATGCAAGCATGTTCAAGAATGCAAGACTGCACCCTGATGCAACCGCAATCGTGTTCTAGAATTCAAGACTGCACCTTGATTCATCCCTGTTCTAGAATACAATCTGCACTATGATTCAAGGCAGTTCTAGAATGCAAGACTGCACCCTGACGCAACCCTGTTCTAGAATGCAAGACTTCTCTATGATGCAATCGTGTTCTAGAATGCAAGCATGTTCTAGAATGCAAGACTGCACCCTGATGCAACCCTGTTCTAGATTGCAAGACTTCTCTATGATGCAACCCTGTTCTAGAATGGAATCCTGCATTATGATTGAAGGCAGTTCTAGAATTCAAGCCTGCACTATGATGCAACGCTGTTCTAGAATGCAAGACTTCTCTATGCTGCAAGCATGTTCTAGAATGCAAGCATGTTCTAGAATGCAAGACTTCTCTATGATGCAAGCGTGTTCTAGAATGCAAGCATGTTCAAGAATGCAGGAGTTCTCTATGATGCAACCCTGTTCTAGAATGCAAGACTTCTCTATGATGCTAGCGTGTTGTAGAATGCAAGACTTCTCTATGATGCAAGCATATTCTAGAATGCAAGCATGTTCTAGAATGAAAGACTGCACCTTGATGCAACCCTGTTCTAGAATGCAAGCGTGTTCTAGAATGCAAGCATGTTCTAGAATGCAAGACTGCACCCTGATGCTAACATGTTGTAGAATGCAAAACTGTACCTTGATGCAACCCTGTTCTAGAATGCAAGTGCGTTCTAGAATGCAAGCATGTTCCAGAATGCAAGACTGTACCCTGATGCCACCCTGTTCTAGAATGCAAGACTTCTTTATGATCCAAGCTTGTTCTAGAATGCGAGCATTTTCTAGAATGCAAGATTTCTCTATTATGAATGAGTGTCCTAGAATGCAACCCTGTTCTAGAATGCAAGACTTCTCTATGATGCAATCGTATTCTAGAATGCAACCCTGTTCTAGAATGCAAGACTTCTCTATGATGCAAGCGTGTTCTAGAATGCAAGCATGTTCAAGAATGCAAGACTTCTCTATGATGCAAGCGTGTTCTAGAATGCAAGCATGTTCTAGAATGCAAGACTTCTCTATGATGCAAGCGTGTTCTAGAATGCAAGCATGTTCAAGAATGCAAGAGTTCTCTATGATGCAAGCGTGTTCTAGAATGCAAGCAAGTTCTAGAATGCAAGACTGCACCCTGATGCAACCGTGTTCTAGAATTCAAGACTGCACCTTGATGCATCCCTGTTCTAGAATACAAGCCTGCATTATGATTCAAGGCAGTTCAAGAATGCAAGACTGCACCCTGATGAAACCCTGTTCTAGAATGCAAGACTTCTCTATTATGAATGAGTGTCCTAGAATGCAACCCTATTCTAGAATGCAAGACTTCTCTATGATGCAATCGTATTCTAGAATTCAACCCTGTTCTAGAATGCAAGACTTCTCTATGATGCAAGCGTGTTCTAGAATGCAAGCATGTTCTAGAATGCAAGACTTCTCTATGATGCAAGCGTGTTCTAGAATGCAAGCATGTTCAAGAATGCAGGAGTTCTCTATGATGCAAGCGTGTTCTAGAATGCAAGCCTGTTCTAGAATGCAAGACTGCACCCTGATGCAACCGTGTTCTAGAATTCAAGACTTCACCTTGATGCATCCCTGTTCTAGAATACAAGCCTGCATTATGATTCAAGGCAGTTCTAGAATGCAAGACTGCACCCTGATGCAACCCTGTTCTAGAATGCAAGACTTCTCTATGATGCAACCCTGTTCTAGAATGCAAGCATGTTCTAGAATGCAAGACTTCTCTATGATGCAAGCGTGTTCTAGAATGCAAGCATGTTCAAGAATGCAAGACTGCACCCTGATGCAACCGCAATCGTGTTCTAGAATTCAAGACTGCACCTTGATTCATCCCTGTTCTAGAATACAATCTGCACTATGATTCAAGGCAGTTCTAGAATGCAAGACTGCACCCTGACGCAACCCTGTTCTAGAATGCAAGACTTCTCTATGATGCAATCGTGTTCTAGAATGCAAGCATGTTCAACAATGCAAGACTGCACCCTGATGCAACCCTGTTCTAGAATGCAAGACTGTATCTTGATGCAACCCTGTTCTAGAATGCAAGCGTGTTCTAGAATGCAAGCATGCTCTAGAATGCAAGACTGCACCCTGATGCAAACATGTTGTAGAATGCAAGACTTCTCTATGCTGCAAGCATGTTCTAGAATGCAAGCATGTTCTAGAATGCAAGACTGCACTATGATGCAAGACTGTTTCTAGAAAGCAAGACTGTACCTTGTTACAACCCTGTTCCAGAATGCAAGCCTGCACTATGATTCAAAGAAGTCCTAGAATTCAAGCCTGCAATATGATGCAAACATGTTCTAGAATGCTAGACTTCTCTATGATGCAAGCGTGTTCTAGAATGGAAGCATGTTCTAGAATGCAAGACTTCTCTATGATGCAAGCGTGTTCAAGAATGCAAGCGTGTTCTAGAATACAAGCATGTTCTAGAATGCAAGACTTCTCTATGATGCATGCGTGTTCTAGAATGCAAGCATGTTCAACAATGCAAGACTGCACCCTGATGCAACCCTGTTCTAGAATGCAAGACTTCTCTATGATGCAAGCGTGTTCTAGAATGCAACCCTGTTCTAGAATGCAAGACTTCTCTATGATGCAAGCGTGTTCTAGAATGCAAGCATGTTCAAGAATGCAAGACTTCTCTATGATGCAAGCGTGTTCTAGAATGCAAGCATGTTCTAGAATGCAAGACTTCTCTATGATGCAAGCGTGTTCTAGAATGCAAGCATGTTCAAGAATGCAAGAGTTCTCTATGATGCAAGCGTGTTCTAGAATGCAAGCAAGTTCTAGAATGCAAGACTGCACCCTGATGCAACCGTGTGCTAGAATTCAAGACTGCACCTTGATGCATCCCTGTTCTAGAATACAAGCCTGCATTATGATTCAAGGCAGTTCAAGAATGCAAGACTGCACCCTGATGAAACCCTGTTCTAGAATGCAAGACTTCTCTATTATGAATGAGTGTCCTAGAATGCAACCCTATTCTAGAATGCAAGACTTCTCTATGATGCAATCGTATTCTAGAATTCAACCCTGTTCTAGAATGCAAGACTTCTCTATGATGCAAGCGTGTTCTAGAATGCAAGCATGTTCTAGAATGCAAGACTTCTCTATGATGCAACCCTGTTCTAGAATGCAAGCATGTTCTAGAATGCAAGACTTCTCTATGATGCAAGCGTGTTCTAGAATGCAAGCATGTTCAAGAATGCAAGACTGCACCCTGATGCAACCGCAATCGTGTTCTAGAATTCAAGACTGCACCTTGATTCATCCCTGTTCTAGAATACAATCTGCACTATGATTCAAGGCAGTTCTAGAATGCAAGACTGCACCCTGACGCAACCCTGTTCTAGAATGCAAGACTTCTCTATGATGCAATCGTGTTCTAGAATGCAAGCATGTTCTAGAATGCAAGACTGTACCCTGATGCAACCCTGTTCTAGATTGCAAGACTTCTCTATGATGCAACCCTGTTCTAGAATGGAATCCTGCATTATGATTGAAGGCAGTTCTAGAATTCAAGCCTGCACTATGATGCAACGCTGTTCTAGAATGCAAGACTTCTCTATGCTGCAAGCATGTTCTAGAATGCAAGCATGTTCTAGAATGCAAGACTTCTCTATGATGCAAGCGTGTTCTAGAATGCAAGCATGTTCAAGAATGCAGGAGTTCTCTATGATGCAACCCTGTTCTAGAATGCAAGACTTCTCTATGATGCTAGCGTGTTGTAGAATGCAAGACTTCTCTATGATGCAAGCATATTCTAGAATGCAAGCATGTTCTAGAATGAAAGACTGCACCTTGATGCAACCCTGTTCTAGAATGCAAGCGTGTTCTAGAATGCAAGCATGTTCTAGAATGCAAGACTGCACCCTGATGCTAACATGTTGTAGAATGCAAAACTGTACCTTGATGCAACCCTGTTCTAGAATGCAAGTGCGTTCTAGAATGCAAGCATGTTCCAGAATGCAAGACTGTACCCTGATGCCACCCTGTTCTAGAATGCAAGACTTCTTTATGATCCAAGCTTGTTCTAGAATGCGAGCATTTTCTAGAATGCAAGACTTCTCTATTATGAATGAGTGTCCTAGAATGCAACCCTGTTCTAGAATGCAAGACTTCTCTATGATGCAATCGTATTCTAGAATGCAACCCTGTTCTAGAATGCAAGACTTCTCTATGATGCAAGCGTGTTCTAGAATGCAAGCATGTTCAAGAATGCAAGACTTCTCTATGATGCAAGCGTGTTCTAGAATGCAAGCATGTTCTAGAATGCAAGACTTCTCTATGATGCAAGCGTGTTCTAGAATGCAAGCATGTTCAAGAATGCAAGAGTTCTCTATGATGCAAGCGTGTTCTAGAATGCAAGCAAGTTCTAGAATGCAAGACTGCACCCTGATGCAACCGTGTTCTAGAATTCAAGACTGCACCTTGATGCATCCCTGTTCTAGAATACAAGCCTGCATTATGATTCAAGGCAGTTCAAGAATGCAAGACTGCACCCTGATGAAACCCTGTTCTAGAATGCAAGACTTCTCTATTATGAATGAGTGTCCTAGAATGCAACCCTATTCTAGAATGCAAGACTTCTCTATGATGCAATCGTATTCTAGAATTCAACCCTGTTCTAGAATGCAAGACTTCTCTATGATGCAAGCGTGTTCTAGAATGCAAGCATGTTCTAGAATGCAAGACTTCTCTATGATGCAAGCGTGTTCTAGAATGCAAGCATGTTCAAGAATGCAGGAGTTCTCTATGATGCAAGCGTGTTCTAGAATGCAAGCCTGTTCTAGAATGCAAGACTGCACCCTGATGCAACCGTGTTCTAGAATTCAAGACTTCACCTTGATGCATCCCTGTTCTAGAATACAAGCCTGCATTATGATTCAAGGCAGTTCTAGAATGCAAGACTGCACCCTGATGCAACCCTGTTCTAGAATGCAAGACTTCTCTATGATGCAACCCTGTTCTAGAATGCAAGCATGTTCTAGAATGCAAGACTTCTCTATGATGCAAGCGTGTTCTAGAATGCAAGCATGTTCAAGAATGCAAGACTGCACCCTGATGCAACCGCAATCGTGTTCTAGAATTCAAGACTGCACCTTGATTCATCCCTGTTCTAGAATACAATCTGCACTATGATTCAAGGCAGTTCTAGAATGCAAGACTGCACCCTGACGCAACCCTGTTCTAGAATGCAAGACTTCTCTATGATGCAATCGTGTTCTAGAATGCAAGCATGTTCAACAATGCAAGACTGCACCCTGATGCAACCCTGTTCTAGAATGCAAGACTGTATCTTGATGCAACCCTGTTCTAGAATGCAAGCGTGTTCTAGAATGCAAGCATGCTCTAGAATGCAAGACTGCACCCTGATGCAAACATGTTGTAGAATGCAAGACTTCTCTATGCTGCAAGCATGTTCTAGAATGCAAGCATGTTCTAGAATGCAAGACTGCACTATGATGCAAGACTGTTTCTAGAAAGCAAGACTGTACCTTGTTACAACCCTGTTCCAGAATGCAAGCCTGCACTATGATTCAAAGAAGTCCTAGAATTCAAGCCTGCAATATGATGCAAACATGTTCTAGAATGCTAGACTTCTCTATGATGCAAGCGTGTTCTAGAATGGAAGCATGTTCTAGAATGCAAGACTTCTCTATGATGCAAGCGTGTTCAAGAATGCAAGCGTGTTCTAGAATACAAGCATGTTCTAGAATGCAAGACTTCTCTATGATGCATGCGTGTTCTAGAATGCAAGCATGTTCAACAATGCAAGACTGCACCCTGATGCAACCCTGTTCTAGAATGCAAGACTTCTCTATGATGCAAGCGTGTTCTAGAATGCAACCCTGTTCTAGAATGCAAGACTTCTCTATGATGCAAGCGTGTTCTAGAATGCAAGCATGTTCAAGAATGCAAGACTTCTCTATGATGCAAGCGTGTTCTAGAATGCAAGCATGTTCTAGAATGCAAGACTTCTCTATGATGCAAGCGTGTTCTAGAATGCAAGCATGTTCAAGAATGCAAGAGTTCTCTATGATGCAAGCGTGTTCTAGAATGCAAGCAAGTTCTAGAATGCAAGACTGCACCCTGATGCAACCGTGTTCTAGAATTCAAGACTGCACCTTGATGCATCCCTGTTCTAGAATACAAGCCTGCATTATGATTCAAGGCAGTTCAAGAATGCAAGACTGCACCCTGATGAAACCCTGTTCTAGAATGCAAGACTTCTCTATTATGAATGAGTGTCCTAGAATGCAACCCTATTCTAGAATGCAAGACTTCTCTATGATGCAATCGTATTCTAGAATTCAACCCTGTTCTAGAATGCAAGACTTCTCTATGATGCAAGCGTGTTCTAGAATGCAAGCATGTTCTAGAATGCAAGACTTCTCTATGATGCAACCCTGTTCTAGAATGCAAGCATGTTCTAGAATGCAAGACTTCTCTATGATGCAAGCGTGTTCTAGAATGCAAGCATGTTCAAGAATGCAAGACTGCACCCTGATGCAACCGCAATCGTGTTCTAGAATTCAAGACTGCACCTTGATTCATCCCTGTTCTAGAATACAATCTGCACTATGATTCAAGGCAGTTCTAGAATGCAAGACTGCACCCTGACGCAACCCTGTTCTAGAATGCAAGACTTCTCTATGATGCAATCGTGTTCTAGAATGCAAGCATGTTCTAGAATGCAAGACTGCACCCTGATGCAACCCTGTTCTAGATTGCAAGACTTCTCTATGATGCAACCCTGTTCTAGAATGGAATCCTGCATTATGATTGAAGGCAGTTCTAGAATTCAAGCCTGCACTATGATGCAACGCTGTTCTAGAATGCAAGACTTCTCTATGCTGCAAGCATGTTCTAGAATGCAAGCATGTTCTAGAATGCAAGACTGCACTATGATGCAAGCGTGTTCTAGAATGCAAGCATGTTCTAGAATGCAAGACTTCTCTATGATGCAAGCGTGTTCTAGAATGCAAGCATGTTCAAGAATGCAAGAGTTCTCTATGATGCAAGCGTGTTCTAGAATGCAAGCAAGTTCTAGAATGCAAGACTGCACCCTGATGCAACCGTGTTCTAGAATTCAAGACTGCACCTTGATGCATCCCTGTTCTAGAATACAAGCCTGCATTATGATTCAAGGCAGTTCAAGAATGCAAGACTGCACCCTGATGAAACCCTGTTCTAGAATGCAAGACTTCTCTATTATGAATGAGTGTCCTAGAATGCAACCCTATTCTAGAATGCAAGACTTCTCTATGATGCAATCGTATTCTAGAATTCAACCCTGTTCTAGAATGCAAGACTTCTCTATGATGCAAGCGTGTTCTAGAATGCAAGCATGTTCTAGAATGCAAGACTTCTCTATGATGCAACCCTGTTCTAGAATGCAAGCATGTTCTAGAATGCAAGACTTCTCTATGATGCAAGCGTGTTCTAGAATGCAAGCATGTTCAAGAATGCAAGACTGCACCCTGATGCAACCGCAATCGTGTTCTAGAATTCAAGACTGCACCTTGATTCATCCCTGTTCTAGAATACAATCTGCACTATGATTCAAGGCAGTTCTAGAATGCAAGACTGCACCCTGACGCAACCCTGTTCTAGAATGCAAGACTTCTCTATGATGCAATCGTGTTCTAGAATGCAAGCATGTTCTAGAATGCAAGACTGCACCCTGATGCAACCCTGTTCTAGATTGCAAGACTTCTCTATGATGCAACCCTGTTCTAGAATGGAATCCTGCATTATGATTGAAGGCAGTTCTAGAATTCAAGCCTGCACTATGATGCAACGCTGTTCTAGAATGCAAGACTTCTCTATGCTGCAAGCATGTTCTAGAATGCAAGCATGTTCTAGAATGCAAGACTGCACTATGATGCAAGACTGTTTCTAGAAAGCAAGACTGTACCTTGTTGCAACCCTGTTCCAGAATGCAAGCCTGCACTATGATTCAAAGAAGTCCTAGAATTCAAGCCTGCAATATGATGCAAACATGTTCTAGAATGCTAGACTTCTCTATGATGCAAGCGTGTTCTAGAATGGAAGCATGTTCTAGAATGCAAGACTTCTCTATGATGCAAGCGTGTTCAAGAATGCAAGCGTGTTCTAGAATACAAGCATGTTCTAGAATGCAAGACTTCTCTATGATGCATGCGTGTTCTAGAATGCAAGCATGTTCAACAATGCAAGACTGCACCCTGATGCAACCCTGTTCTAGAATGCAAGACTGTATCTTGATGCAACCCTGTTCTAGAATGCAAGCGTGTTCTAGAATGCAAGCATGCTCTAGAATGCAAGACTGCACCCTGATGCAAACATGTTGTAGAATGCAAGACTGTACCTTGATGCAACCCTGTTCTAGAATGCAAGCGTGTTCTAGAATACAAGAAAGTTCTAGAATGCAAGACTGAACCCTGATGCAACCCTGTTCTAGAATGCAAGACTTCTCTATGCTGCAAGCGTGTTCTAGAATGCAAGCAAGTTCTAGAACGCAAGACTAAACCCTGATGCAACCCTGTTCTAGAATGCAAGACTTCTCTATGAAGCAAGCCTGTCCTAGAATGCAAGCCTGCATTATGATTCAACGCAGTTCTAGAATTCAAGCCTGCACTATGATGCAAACATGTTCTAGAATGCAAGACTGCACCCTGATGCAACCCTGTTCTAGAATGCAAGATTTCTCTATGATGCAAGCGTGTCCTAGAATGCAAGCCTGCAGTATGATTCAACGCAGTTCTAGAATGCAAGCCTGCACTATGATGCAAACATGTTATTGAATGCAAGACTGCACCCTGATGCAACCCAGTTCTAGAATGCAAGACTGCACCCTGATGCTAGCGTGTTCTAGAATGCAACCCTGTTCTAGAATGCAAGACTTCTCTACGATGCAAGCGTGTTCTAGAATGCAAGCATGTTCTAGAATTCAAGACTGCACCCTGATGCAACCGTGTTCTAGAATTCAAGACTGCACCTTGATGCATCCCTGTTCTAGAATACAAGCCTGCATTATGATTCAAGGCAGTTCTAGAATGCAAGACTGCACCCTGATGCAACCCTGTTCTAGAATGCAAGACTTCTCTATGATGCAAGCGTGTTCTAGAATGCAAGCATGTTCTAGAATGCAAGACTTCTCTATGATGCAAGCGTGTTCTAGAATGCAAGCATGTTCTAGAATGCAAGACTGCACCCTGATGCAACCGCAACCGTGTTCTAGAATTCAAGACTGCCCCTTGATTCATGCCTGTTCTAGAATACAAGCCTGCATTATGATTCAAGGCAGTTCTAGAATGCAAGACTGCACCCTGATGCAACCCTGTTCTAGAATGCAAGACTTCTCTATGATGCAACCCTGTTCTAGAATGCAAGCGTGTTCTAGAATGCAAGCATGTTCTAGAATGCAAGACTGCACCCTGATGCTAACATGTTGTAGAATGCAAGACTGTACCTTGATGCAACCCTGTTCTAGAATGCAAGCGTGTTCTAGAATGCAAGCAAGTTCTAGAATGCAAGACTGAACCCTGATGCAACCCTGTTCTAGAATGCAAGACTTCTCTATGATGCAAGCGTGTTCTAGAATGCAACCCTGTTCTAGAATGCAAGACTTCTCTATGATGCAAGCGTGTTCTAGAATGCAACCCTGTTCTAGAATGCAAGACTTCTCTATGATGCTAGCGTGTTGTAGAATGCAAGACTTCTCTATGATGCACGCATATTCTAGAATGCAAGCATGTTCTAGAATGAAAGACTGCACCTTGATGCAACTCTGTTCTAGAATGCAAGCGTGTTCTAGAATGCAAGCATGTTCTAGAATGCAAGACTGCACCCTGATGCAAACATGTTGTAGAATGCAAGACTGTACCTTGATGCAACCCTGTTCTAGAATGCAAGTGCGTTCTAGAATGCAAGCATGTTCTAGAATGCAAGACTGTACCCTGATGCCACGCTGTTCTAGAATGCAAGACTTCTTTATGATCCAAGCTTGTTCTAGAATGCGAGCATTTTCTAGAATGCAAGACTTCTCTATTATGAATGAGTGTCCTAGAATGCAACCCTGTTCTAGAATGCAAGACTTCTCTATGATGCAATCGTATTCTAGAATGCAACCCTGTTCTAGAATGCAAGACTTCTCTATGATGCAAGCGTGTTCTAGAATGCAAGCATGTTCAAGAATGCAAGACTTCTCTATGATGCAAGCGTGTTCTAGAATGCAAGCATGTTCTAGAATGCAAGACTTCTCTATGATGCAAGCGTGTTCTAGAATGCAAGCATGTTCAAGAATGCAAGAGTTCTCTATGATGCAAGCGTGTTCTAGAATGCAAGCAAGTTCTAGAATGCAAGACTGCACCCTGATGCAACCGTGTTCTAGAATTCAAGACTGCACCTTGATGCATCCCTGTTCTAGAATACAAGCCTGCATTATGATTCAAGGCAGTTCAAGAATGCAAGACTGCACCCTGATGAAACCCTGTTCTAGAATGCAAGACTTCTCTATTATGAATGAGTGTCCTAGAATGCAACCCTATTCTAGAATGCAAGACTTCTCTATGATGCAATCGTATTCTAGAATTCAACCCTGTTCTAGAATGCAAGACTTCTCTATGATGCAAGCGTGTTCTAGAATGCAAGCATGTTCTAGAATGCAAGACTTCTCTATGATGCAAGCGTGTTCTAGAATGCAAGCATGTTCAAGAATGCAGGAGTTCTCTATGATGCAAGCGTGTTCTAGAATGCAAGCCTGTTCTAGAATGCAAGACTGCACCCTGATGCAACCGTGTTCTAGAATTCAAGACTTCACCTTGATGCATCCCTGTTCTAGAATACAAGCCTGCATTATGATTCAAGGCAGTTCTAGAATGCAAGACTGCACCCTGATGCAACCCTGTTCTAGAATGCAAGACTTCTCTATGATGCAACCCTGTTCTAGAATGCAAGCATGTTCTAGAATGCAAGACTTCTCTATGATGCAATCGTGTTCTAGAATGCAAGCATGTTCTAGAATGCAAGACTGCACCCTGATGCAACCCTGTTCTAGATTGCAAGACTTCTCTATGATGCAACCCTGTTCTAGAATGGAATCCTGCATTATGATTGAAGGCAGTTCTAGAATTCAAGCCTGCACTATGATGCAACGCTGTTCTAGAATGCAAGACTTCTCTATGCTGCAAGCATGTTCTAGAATGCAAGCATGTTCTAGAATGCAAGACTGCACTATGATGCAAGACTGTTTCTAGAAAGCAAGACTGTACCTTGTTGCAACCCTGTTCCAGAATGCAAGCCTGCACTATGATTCAAAGAAGTCCTAGAATTCAAGCCTGCAATATGATGCAAACATGTTCTAGAATGCTAGACTTCTCTATGATGCAAGCGTGTTCTAGAATGGAAGCATGTTCTAGAATGCAAGACTTCTCTATGATGCAAGCGTGTTCAAGAATGCAAGCGTGTTCTAGAATACAAGCATGTTCTAGAATGCAAGACTTCTCTATGATGCATGCGTGTTCTAGAATGCAAGCATGTTCAACAATGCAAGACTGCACCCTGATGCAACCCTGTTCTAGAATGCAAGACTGTATCTTGATGCAACCCTGTTCTAGAATGCAAGCGTGTTCTAGAATGCAAGCATGCTCTAGAATGCAAGACTGCACCCTGATGCAAACATGTTGTAGAATGCAAGACTGTACCTTGATGCAACCCTGTTCTAGAATGCAAGCGTGTTCTAGAATACAAGAAAGTTCTATAATGCAAGACTGAACCCTGATGCAACCCTGTTCTAGAATGCAAGACTTCTCTATGCTGCAAGCGTGTTCTAGAATGCAAGCAAGTTCTAGAACGCAAGACTAAACCCTGATGCAACCCTGTTCTAGAATGCAAGACTTCTCTATGAAGCAAGCCTGTCCTAGAATGCAAGCCTGCATTATGATTCAACGCAGTTCTAGAATTCAAGCCTGCACTATGATGCAAACATGTTCTAGAATGCAAGACTGCACCCTGATGCAACCCTGTTCTAGAATGCAAGATTTCTCTATGATGCAAGCGTGTCCTAGAATGCAAGCCTGCAGTATGATTCAACGCAGTTCTAGAATGCAAGCCTGCACTATGATGCAAACATGTTATTGAATGCAAGACTGCACCCTGATGCAACCCAGTTCTAGAATGCAAGACTGCACCCTGATGCTAGCGTGTTCTAGAATGCAACCCTGTTCTAGAATGCAAGACTTCTCTACGATGCAAGCGTGTTCTAGAATGCAAGCATGTTCTAGAATTCAAGACTGCACCCTGATGCAACCGTGTTCTAGAATTCAAGACTGCACCTTGATGCATCCCTGTTCTAGAATACAAGCCTGCATTATGATTCAAGGCAGTTCTAGAATGCAAGACTGCACCCTGATGCAACCCTGTTCTAGAATGCAAGACTTCTCTATGATGCAAGCGTGTTCTAGAATGCAAGCATGTTCTAGAATGCAAGACTTCTCTATGATGCAAGCGTGTTCTAGAATGCAAGCATGTTCTAGAATGCAAGACTGCACCCTGATGCAACCGCAACCGTGTTCTAGAATTCAAGACTGCCCCTTGATTCATGCCTGTTCTAGAATACAAGCCTGCATTATGATTCAAGGCAGTTCTAGAATGCAAGACTGCACCCTGATGCAACCCTGTTCTAGAATGCAAGACTTCTCTATGATGCAACCCTGTTCTAGAATGCAAGCGTGTTCTAGAATGCAAGCATGTTCTAGAATGCAAGACTGCACCCTGATGCTAACATGTTGTAGAATGCAAGACTGTACCTTGATGCAACCCTGTTCTAGAATGCAAGCGTGTTCTAGAATGCAAGCAAGTTCTAGAATGCAAGACTGAACCCTGATGCAACCCTGTTCTAGAATGCAAGACTTCTCTATGATGCAAGCGTGTTCTAGAATGCAACCCTGTTCTAGAATGCAAGACTTCTCTATGATGCAAGCGTGTTCTAGAATGCAACCCTGTTCTAGAATGCAAGACTTCTCTATGATGCTAGCGTGTTGTAGAATGCAAGACTTCTCTATGATGCAAGCATATTCTAGAATGCAAGCATGTTCTAGAATGAAAGACTGCACCTTGATGCAACTCTGTTCTAGAATGCAAGCGTGTTCTAGAATGCAAGCATGTTCTAGAATGCAAGACTGCACCCTGATGCAAACATGTTGTAGAATGCAAGACTGTACCTTGATGCAACCCTGTTCTAGAATGCAAGTGCGTTCTAGAATGCAAGCATGTTCTAGAATGCAAGACTGTACCCTGATGCCACGCTGTTCTAGAATGCAAGACTTCTTTATGATCCAAGCTTGTTCTAGAATGCGAGCATTTTCTAGAATGCAAGACTTCTCTATTATGAATGAGTGTCCTAGAATGCAACCCTGTTCTAGAATGCAAGACTTCTCTATGATGCAATCGTATTCTAGAATGCAACCCTGTTCTAGAATGCAAGACTTCTCTATGATGCAAGCGTGTTCTAGAATGCAAGCATGTTCAAGAATGCAAGACTTCTCTATGATGCAAGCGTGTTCTAGAATGCAAGCATGTTCTAGAATGCAAGACTTCTCTATGATGCAAGCGTGTTCTAGAATGCAAGCATGTTCAAGAATGCAAGAGTTCTCTATGATGCAAGCGTGTTCTAGAATGCAAGCAAGTTCTAGAATGCAAGACTGCACCCTGATGCAACCGTGTTCTAGAATTCAAGACTGCACCTTGATGCATCCCTGTTCTAGAATACAAGCCTGCATTATGATTCAAGGCAGTTCAAGAATGCAAGACTGCACCCTGATGAAACCCTGTTCTAGAATGCAAGACTTCTCTATTATGAATGAGTGTCCTAGAATGCAACCCTATTCTAGAATGCAAGACTTCTCTATGATGCAATCGTATTCTAGAATTCAACCCTGTTCTAGAATGCAAGACTTCTCTATGATGCAAGCGTGTTCTAGAATGCAAGCATGTTCTAGAATGCAAGACTTCTCTATGATGCAAGCGTGTTCTAGAATGCAAGCATGTTCAAGAATGCAGGAGTTCTCTATGATGCAAGCGTGTTCTAGAATGCAAGCCTGTTCTAGAATGCAAGACTGCACCCTGATGCAACCGTGTTCTAGAATTCAAGACTTCACCTTGATGCATCCCTGTTCTAGAATACAAGCCTGCATTATGATTCAAGGCAGTTCTAGAATGCAAGACTGCACCCTGATGCAACCCTGTTCTAGAATGCAAGACTTCTCTATGATGCAACCCTGTTCTAGAATGCAAGCATGTTCTAGAATGCAAGACTTCTCTATGATGCAAGCGTGTTCTAGAATGCAAGCATGTTCAAGAATGCATAACTGCACCCTGATGCAACCGCAATCGTGTTCTAGAATTCAAGACTGCACCTTGATTCATCCCTGTTCTAGAATACAATCTGCACTATGATTCAAGGCAGTTCTAGAATGCAAGACTGCACCCTGACGCAACCCTGTTCTAGAATGCAAGACTTCTCTATGATGCAATCGTGTTCTAGAATGCAAGCATGTTCAACAATGCAAGACTGCACCCTGATGCAACCCTGTTCTAGAATGCAAGACTGTATCTTGATGCAACCCTGTTCTAGAATGCAAGCGTGTTCTAGAATGCAAGCATGCTCTAGAATGCAAGACTGCACCCTGATGCAAACATGTTGTAGAATGCAAGACTTCTCTATGCTGCAAGCATGTTCTAGAATGCAAGCATGTTCTAGAATGCAAGACTGCACTATGATGCAAGACTGTTTCTAGAAAGCAAGACTGTACCTTGTTACAACCCTGTTCCAGAATGCAAGCCTGCACTATGATTCAAAGAAGTCCTAGAATTCAAGCCTGCAATATGATGCAAACATGTTCTAGAATGCTAGACTTCTCTATGATGCAAGCGTGTTCTAGAATGGAAGCATGTTCTAGAATGCAAGACTTCTCTATGATGCAAGCGTGTTCAAGAATGCAAGCGTGTTCTAGAATACAAGCATGTTCTAGAATGCAAGACTTCTCTATGATGCATGCGTGTTCTAGAATGCAAGCATGTTCAACAATGCAAGACTGCACCCTGATGCAACCCTGTTCTAGAATGCAAGACTTCTCTATGATGCAAGCGTGTTCTAGAATGCAACCCTGTTCTAGAATGCAAGACTTCTCTATGATGCAAGCGTGTTCTAGAATGCAAGCATGTTCAAGAATGCAAGACTTCTCTATGATGCAAGCGTGTTCTAGAATGCAAGCATGTTCTAGAATGCAAGACTTCTCTATGATGCAAGCGTGTTCTAGAATGCAAGCATGTTCAAGAATGCAAGAGTTCTCTATGATGCAAGCGTGTTCTAGAATGCAAGCAAGTTCTAGAATGCAAGACTGCACCCTGATGCAACCGTGTTCTAGAATTCAAGACTGCACCTTGATGCATCCCTGTTCTAGAATACAAGCCTGCATTATGATTCAAGGCAGTTCAAGAATGCAAGACTGCACCCTGATGAAACCCTGTTCTAGAATGCAAGACTTCTCTATTATGAATGAGTGTCCTAGAATGCAACCCTATTCTAGAATGCAAGACTTCTCTATGATGCAATCGTATTCTAGAATTCAACCCTGTTCTAGAATGCAAGACTTCTCTATGATGCAAGCGTGTTCTAGAATGCAAGCATGTTCTAGAATGCAAGACTTCTCTATGATGCAAGCGTGTTCTAGAATGCAAGCATGTTCAAGAATGCAGGAGTTCTCTATGATGCAAGCGTGTTCTAGAATGCAAGCCTGTTCTAGAATGCAAGACTGCACCCTGATGCAACCATGTTCTAGAATTCAAGACTTCACCTTGATGCATCCCTGTTCTAGAATACAAGCCTGCATTATGATTCAAGGCAGTTCTAGAATGCAAGACTGCACCCTGATGCAACCCTGTTCTAGAATGCAAGACTTCTCTATGATGCAACCCTGTTCTAGAATGCAAGCATGTTCTAGAATGCAAGACTTCTCTATGATGCAAGCGTGTTCTAGAATGCAAGCATGTTCAAGAATGCATAACTGCACCCTGATGCAACCGCAATCGTGTTCTAGAATTCAAGACTGCACCTTGATTCATCCCTGTTCTAGAATACAATCTGCACTATGATTCAAGGCAGTTCTAGAATGCAAGACTGCACCCTGACGCAACCCTGTTCTAGAATGCAAGACTTCTCTATGATGCAATCGTGTTCTAGAATGCAAGCATGTTCAACAATGCAAGACTGCACCCTGATGCAACCCTGTTCTAGAATGCAAGACTGTATCTTGATGCAACCCTGTTCTAGAATGCAAGCGTGTTCTAGAATGCAAGCATGCTCTAGAATGCAAGACTGCACCCTGATGCAAACATGTTGTAGAATGCAAGACTTCTCTATGCTGCAAGCATGTTCTAGAATGCAAGCATGTTCTAGAATGCAAGACTGCACTATGATGCAAGACTGTTTCTAGAAAGCAAGACTGTACCTTGTTACAACCCTGTTCCAGAATGCAAGCCTGCACTATGATTCAAAGAAGTCCTAGAATTCAAGCCTGCAATATGATGCAAACATGTTCTAGAATGCTAGACTTCTCTATGATGCAAGCGTGTTCTAGAATGGAAGCATGTTCTAGAATGCAAGACTTCTCTATGATGCAAGCGTGTTCAAGAATGCAAGCGTGTTCTAGAATACAAGCATGTTCTAGAATGCAAGACTTCTCTATGATGCATGCGTGTTCTAGAATGCAAGCATGTTCAACAATGCAAGACTGCACCCTGATGCAACCCTGTTCTAGAATGCAAGACTGTATCTTGATGCAACCCTGTTCTAGAATGCAAGCGTGTTCTAGAATGCAAGCATGTTCTAGAATGCAAGACTGCACCCTGATGCAAACATGTTGTAGAATGCAAGACTGTACCTTGATGCAACCCTGTTCTAGAATGCAAGCGTGTTCTAGAATACAAGAAAGTTCTAGAATGCAAGACTGAACCCTGATGCAACCCTGTTCTAGAATGCAAGACTTCTCTATGCTGCAAGCGTGTTCTAGAATGCAAGCAAGTTCTAGAACGCAAGACTAAACCCTGATGCAACCCTGTTCTAGAATGCAAGACTTCTCTATGAAGCAAGCCTGTCCTAGAATGCAAGCCTGCATTATGATTCAACGCAGTTCTAGAATTCAAGCCTGCACTATGATGCAAACATGTTCTAGAATGCAAGACTGCACCCTGATGCAACCCTGTTCTAGAATGCAAGATTTCTCTATGATGCAAGCGTGTCCTAGAATGCAAGCCTGCAGTATGATTCAACGCAGTTCTAGAATGCAAGCCTGCACTATGATGCAAACATGTTCTAGAATGCAAGACTGCACCCTGATGCAACCCAGTTCTAGAATGCAAGACTGCACCCTGATGCTAGCGTGTTCTAGAATGCAACCCTGTTCTAGAATGCAAGACTTCTCTATGATGCAAGCGTGTTCTAGAATGCAAGCATGTTCTAGAATGCAAGACTGCACCCTGATGCAACCGTGTTCTAGAATTCAAGACTGCACCTTGATGCATCCCTGTTCTAGAATACAAGCCTGCATTATGATTCAAGGCAGTTCTAGAATGCAAGACTGCACCCTGATGCAACCCTGTTCTAGAATGCAAGACTTCTCTATGATGCAAGCGTGTTCTAGAATGCAAGCATGTTCTAGAATGCAAGACTTCTCTATGATGCAAGCGTGTTCTAGAATGCAAGCATGTTCTAGAATGCAAGACTGCACCCTGATGCAACCGCAACCGTGTTCTAGAATTCAAGACTGCCCCTTGATTCATGCCTGTTCTAGAATACAAGCCTGCATTATGATTCAAGGCAGTTCTAGAATGCAAGACTGCACCCTGATGCAACCCTGTTCTAGAATGCAAGACTTCTCTATGATGCAACCCTGTTCTAGAATGCAAGCGTGTTCTAGAATGCAAGCATGTTCTAGAATGCAAGACTGCACCCTGATGCTAACATGTTGTAGAATGCAAGACTGTACCTTGATGCAACCCTGTTCTAGAATGCAAGCGTGTTCTAGAATGCAAGCAAGTTCTAGAATGCAAGACTGAACCCTGATGCAACCCTGTTCTAGAATGCAAGACTTCTCTATGATGCAAGCGTGTTCTAGAATGCAACCCTGTTCTAGAATGCAAGACTTCTCTATGATGCAAGCGTGTTCTAGAATGCAACCCTGTTCTAGAATGCAAGACTTCTCTATGATGCTAGCGTGTTGTAGAATGCAAGACTTCTCTATGATGCAAGCATATTCTAGAATGCAAGCATGTTCTAGAATGAAAGACTGCACCTTGATGCAACCCTGTTCTAGAATGCAAGCGTGTTCTAGAATGCAAGCATGTTCTAGAATGCAAGACTGCACCCTGATGCAAACATGTTCTAGAATGCAAAACTGTACCTTGATGCAACCCTGTTCTAGAATGCAAGTGCGTTCTAGAATGCAAGCATGTTCCAGAATGCAAGACTGTACCCTGATGCCACCCTGTTCTAGAATGCAAGACTTCTTTATGATCCAAGCTTGTTCTAGAATGCGAGCATTTTCTAGAATGCAAGACTTCTCTATTATGAATGAGTGTCCTAGAATGCAACCCTGTTCTAGAATGCAAGACTTCTCTATGATGCAATCGTATTCTAGAATGCAACCCTGTTCTAGAATGCAAGACTTCTCTATGATGCAAGCGTGTTCTAGAATGCAAGCATGTTCAAGAATGCAAGACTTCTCTATGATGCAAGCGTGTTCTAGAATGCAAGCATGTTCTAGAATGCAAGACTTCTCTATGATGCAAGCGTGTTCTAGAATGCAAGCATGTTCAAGAATGCAAGAGTTCTCTATGATGCAAGCGTGTTCTAGAATGCAAGCAAGTTCTAGAATGCAAGACTGCACCCTGATGCAACCGTGTTCTAGAATTCAAGACTGCACCTTGATGCATCCCTGTTCTAGAATACAAGCCTGCATTATGATTCAAGGCAGTTCAAGAATGCAAGACTGCACCCTGATGAAACCCTGTTCTAGAATGCAAGACTTCTCTATTATGAATGAGTGTCCTAGAATGCAACCCTATTCTAGAATGCAAGACTTCTCTATGATGCAATCGTATTCTAGAATTCAACCCTGTTCTAGAATGCAAGACTTCTCTATGATGCAAGCGTGTTCTAGAATGCAAGCATGTTCTAGAATGCAAGACTTCTCTATGATGCAAGCGTGTTCTAGAATGCAAGCATGTTCAAGAATGCAGGAGTTCTCTATGATGCAAGCGTGTTCTAGAATGCAAGCCTGTTCTAGAATGCAAGACTGCACCCTGATGCAACCGCAATCGTGTTCTAGAATTCAAGACTGCACCTTGATTCATCCCTGTTCTAGAATACAATCTGCACTATGATTCAAGGCAGTTCTAGAATGCAAGACTGCACCCTGACGCAACCCTGTTCTAGAATGCAAGACTTCTCTATGATGCAATCGTGTTCTAGAATGCAAGCATGTTCTAGAATGCAAGACTGCACCCTGATGCAACCCTGTTCTAGATTGCAAGACTTCTCTATGATGCAACCCTGTTCTAGAATGGAATCCTGCATTATGATTGAAGGCAGTTCTAGAATTCAAGCCTGCACTATGATGCAACGCTGTTCTAGAATGCAAGACTTCTCTATGCTGCAAGCATGTTCTAGAATGCAAGCATGTTCTAGAATGCAAGACTGCACTATGATGCAAGACTGTTTCTAGAAAGCAAGACTGTACCTTGTTGCAACCCTGTTCCAGAATGCAAGCCTGCACTATGATTCAAAGAAGTCCTAGAATTCAAGCCTGCAATATGATGCAAACATGTTCTAGAATGCTAGACTTCTCTATGATGCAAGCGTGTTCTAGAATGGAAGCATGTTCTAGAATGCAAGACTTCTCTATGATGCAAGCGTGTTCAAGAATGCAAGCGTGTTCTAGAATACAAGCATGTTCTAGAATGCAAGACTTCTCTATGATGCATGCGTGTTCTAGAATGCAAGCATGTTCAACAATGCAAGACTGCACCCTGATGCAACCCTGTTCTAGAATGCAAGACTGTATCTTGATGCAACCCTGTTCTAGAATGCAAGCGTGTTCTAGAATGCAAGCATGTTCTAGAATGCAAGACTGCACCCTGATGCAAACATGTTGTAGAATGCAAGACTGTACCTTGATGCAACCCTGTTCTAGAATGCAAGCGTGTTCTAGAATACAAGAAAGTTCTAGAATGCAAGACTGAACCCTGATGCAACCCTGTTCTAGAATGCAAGACTTCTCTATGCTGCAAGCGTGTTCTAGAATGCAAGCAAGTTCTAGAACGCAAGACTAAACCCTGATGCAACCCTGTTCTAGAATGCAAGACTTCTCTATGAAGCAAGCCTGTCCTAGAATGCAAGCCTGCATTATGATTCAACGCAGTTCTAGAATTCAAGCCTGCACTATGATGCAAACATGTTCTAGAATGCAAGACTGCACCCTGATGCAACCCTGTTCTAGAATGCAAGATTTCTCTATGATGCAAGCGTGTCCTAGAATGCAAGCCTGCAGTATGATTCAACGCAGTTCTAGAATGCAAGCCTGCACTATGATGCAAACATGTTCTTGAATGCAAGACTGCACCCTGATGCAACCCAGTTCTAGAATGCAAGACTGCACCCTGATGCTAGCGTGTTCTAGAATGCAAGCATGTTCTAGAATGCAAGACTGCACCCTGATGCAACCGTGTTCTAGAATTCAAGACTGCACCTTGATGCATCCCTGTTCTAGAATACAAGCCTGCATTATGATTCAAGGCAGTTCTAGAATGCAAGACTGCACCCTGATGCAACCCTGTTCTAGAATGCAAGACTTCTCTATGATGCAAGCGTGTTCTAGAATGCAAGCATGTTCTAGAATGCAAGACTTCTCTATGATGCAAGCGTGTTCTAGAATGCAAGCATGTTCTAGAATGCAAGACTGCACCCTGATGCAACCGCAACCGTGTTCTAGAATTCAAGACTGCCCCTTGATTCATGCCTGTTCTAGAATACAAGCCTGCATTATGATTCAAGGCAGTTCTAGAATGCAAGACTGCACCCTGATGCAACCCTGTTCTAGAATGCAAGACTTCTCTATGATGCAACCCTGTTCTAGAATGCAAGCGTGTTCTAGAATGCAAGCATGTTCTAGAATGCAAGACTGCACCCTGATGCTAACATGTTGTAGAATGCAAGACTGTACCTTGATGCAACCCTGTTCTAGAATGCAAGCGTGTTCTAGAATGCAAGCAAGTTCTAGAATGCAAGACTGAACCCTGATGCAACCCTGTTCTAGAATGCAAGACTTCTCTATGATGCAAGCGTGTTCTAGAATGCAACCCTGTTCTAGAATGCAAGACTTCTCTATGATGCAAGCGTGTTCTAGAATGCAACCCTGTTCTAGAATGCAAGACTTCTCTATGATGCTAGCGTGTTGTAGAATGCAAGACTTCTCTATGATGCAAGCATATTCTAGAATGCAAGCATGTTCTAGAATGAAAGACTGCACCTTGATGCAACCCTGTTCTAGAATGCAAGCGTGTTCTAGAATGCAAGCATGTTCTAGAATGCAAGACTGCACCCTGATGCAAACATGTTCTAGAATGCAAAACTGTACCTTGATGCAACCCTGTTCTAGAATGCAAGTGCGTTCTAGAATGCAAGCATGTTCTAGAATGCAAGACTGTACCCTGATGCCACCCTGTTCTAGAATGCAAGACTTCTTTATGATCCAAGCTTGTTCTAGAATGCGAGCATTTTCTAGAATGCAAGACTTCTCTATTATGAATGAGTGTCCTAGAATGCAACCCTGTTCTAGAATGCAAGACTTCTCTATGATGCAATCGTATTCTAGAATTCAACCCTGTTCTAGAATGCAAGACTTCTCTATGATGCAAGCGTGTTCTAGAATGCAAGCATGTTCAAGAATGCAAGACTTCTCTATGATGCAAGCGTGTTCTAGAATGCAAGCATGTTCTAGAATGCAAGACTTCTCTATGATGCAAGCGTGTTCTAGAATGCAAGCATGTTCAAGAATGCAAGAGTTCTCTATGATGCAAGCGTGTTCTAGAATGCAAGCAAGTTCTAGAATGCAAGACTGCACCCTGATGCAACCGTGTTCTAGAATTCAAGACTGCACCTTGATGCATCCCTGTTCTAGAATACAAGCCTGCATTATGATTCAAGGCAGTTCAAGAATGCAAGACTGCACCCTGATGAAACCCTGTTCTAGAATGCAAGACTTCTCTATTATGAATGAGTGTCCTAGAATGCAACCCTATTCTAGAATGCAAGACTTCTCTATGATGCAATCGTATTCTAGAATTCAACCCTGTTCTAGAATGCAAGACTTCTCTATGATGCAAGCGTGTTCTAGAATGCAAGCATGTTCTAGAATGCAAGACTTCTCTATGATGCAAGCGTGTTCTAGAATGCAAGCATGTTCAAGAATGCAGGAGTTCTCTATGATGCAAGCGTGTTCTAGAATGCAAGCCTGTTCTAGAATGCAAGACTGCACCCTGATGCAACCGTGTTCTAGAATTCAAGACTTCACCTTGATGCATCCCTGTTCTAGAATACAAGCCTGCATTATGATTCAAGGCAGTTCTAGAATGCAAGACTGCACCCTGATGCAACCCTGTTCTAGAATGCAAGACTTCTCTATGATGCAACCCTGTTCTAGAATGCAAGCATGTTCTAGAATGCAAGACTTCTCTATGATGCAAGCGTGTTCTAGAATGCAAGCATGTTCAAGAATGCAAGACTGCACCCTGATGCAACCGCAATCGTGTTCTAGAATTCAAGACTGCACCTTGATTCATCCCTGTTCTAGAATACAATCTGCACTATGATTCAAGGCAGTTCTAGAATGCAAGACTGCACCCTGACGCAACCCTGTTCTAGAATGCAAGACTTCTCTATGATGCAATCGTGTTCTAGAATGCAAGCATGTTCTAGAATGCAAGACTGCACCCTGATGCAACCCTGTTCTAGATTGCAAGACTTCTCTATGATGCAACCCTGTTCTAGAATGGAATCCTGCATTATGATTGAAGGCAGTTCTAGAATTCAAGCCTGCACTATGATGCAACGCTGTTCTAGAATGCAAAACTTCTCTATGCTGCAAGCATGTTCTAGAATGCAAGCATGTTCTAGAATGCAAGACTGCACTATGATGCAAGACTGTTTCTAGAAAGCAAGACTGTACCTTGTTGCAACCCTGTTCCAGAATGCAAGCCTGCACTATGATTCAAAGAAGTCCTAGAATTCAAGCCTGCAATATGATGCAAACATGTTCTAGAATGCTAGACTTCTCTATGATGCAAGCGTGTTCTAGAATGGAAGCATGTTCTAGAATGCAAGACTTCTCTATGATGCAAGCGTGTTCAAGAATGCAAGCGTATTCTAGAATACAAGCATGTTCTAGAATGCAAGACTTCTCTATGATGCATGCGTGTTCTAGAATGCAAGCATGTTCAACAATGCAAGACTGCACCCTGATGCAACCCTGTTCTAGAATGCAAGACTGTATCTTGATGCAACCCTGTTCTAGAATGCAAGCGTGTTCTAGAATGCAAGCATGCTCTAGAATGCAAGACTGCACCCTGATGCAAACATGTTGTAGAATGCAAGACTGTACCTTGATGCAACCCTGTTCTAGAATGCAAGCGTGTTCTAGAATACAAGAAAGTTCTAGAATGCAAGACTGAACCCTGATGCAACCCTGTTCTAGAATGCAAGACTTCTCTATGCTGCAAGCGTGTTCTAGAATGCAAGCAAGTTCTAGAACGCAAGACTAAACCCTGATGCAACCCTGTTCTAGAATGCAAGACTTCTCTATGAAGCAAGCCTGTCCTAGAATGCAAGCCTGCATTATGATTCAACGCAGTTCTAGAATTCAAGCCTGCACTATGATGCAAACATGTTCTAGAATGCAAGACTGCACCCTGATGCAACCCTGTTCTAGAATGCAAGATTTCTCTATGATGCAAGCGTGTCCTAGAATGCAAGCCTGCAGTATGATTCAACGCAGTTCTAGAATGCAAGCCTGCACTATGATGCAAACATGTTCTTGAATGCAAGACTGCACCCTGATGCAACCCAGTTCTAGAATGCAAGACTGCACCCTGATGCTAGCGTGTTCTAGAATGCAAGCATGTTCTAGAATGCAAGACTGCACCCTGATGCTAGCGTGTTCTAGAATGCAACCCTGTTCTAGAATGCAAGACTTCTCTACGATGCAAGCGTGTTCTAGAATGCAAGCATGTTCTAGAATGCAAGACTGCACCCTGATGCAACCGTGTTCTAGAATTCAAGACTGCACCTTGATGCATCCCTGTTCTAGAATACAAGCCTGCATTATGATTCAAGGCAGTTCTAGAATGCAAGACTGCACCCTGATGCAACCCTGTTCTAGAATGCAAGACTTCTCTATGATGCAAGCGTGTTCTAGAATGCAAGCATGTTCTAGAATGCAAGACTTCTCTATGATGCAAGCGTGTTCTAGAATGCAAGCATGTTCTAGAATGCAAGACTGCACCCTGATGCAACCGCAACCGTGTTCTAGAATTCAAGACTGCCCCTTGATTCATGCCTGTTCTAGAATACAAGCCTGCATTATGATTCAAGGCAGTTCTAGAATGCAAGACTGCACCCTGATGCAACCCTGTTCTAGAATGCAAGACTTCTCTATGATGCAACCCTGTTCTAGAATGCAAGCGTGTTCTAGAATGCAAGCATGTTCTAGAATGCAAGACTGCACCCTGATGCTAACATGTTGTAGAATGCAAGACTGTACCTTGATGCAACCCTGTTCTAGAATGCAAGCGTGTTCTAGAATGCAAGCATGTTCTAGAATGCAAGACTGAACCCTGATGCAACCCTGTTCTAGAATGCAAGACTTCTCTATGATGCAAGCGTGTTCTAGAATGCAACCCTGTTCTAGAATGCAAGACTTCTCTATGATGCTAGAGTGTTGTAGAATGCAAGACTTCTCTATGAATGCAAGCATATTCTAGAATGCAAGCATGTTCTAGAAATGAAAGACTGCACCTTGATGCAACCCTGTTCTAGAATGCAAGCGTGTTCTAGAATGCAAGCATGTTCTAGAATGCAAGACTGCACCCTGATGCAAACATGTTCTAGAATGCAAAACTGTACCTTGATGCAACCCTGTTCTAGAATGCAAGTGCGTTCTAGAATGCAAGCATGTTCTAGAATGCAAGACTGTACCCTGATGGCCACCCTGTTCTAGAATGCAAGACTTCTTTATGATCCAAGCTTGTTCTAGAATGCGAGCATTTTCTAGAATGCAAGACTTCTCTATTATGAATGAGTGTCCTAGAATGCAACCCTGTCTAGAATGCAAGACTTCTCTATGATGCAATCGTTATTCTAGAATGCAACCCTGTTCTAGAATGCAAGACTTCTCTATGATGCAAGCGTGTGTTCTAGAATGCAAGCATGTTCAAGAATGCAAGACTTCCTCTATGATGCAAGCGTGTTCTAGAATGCAAGCATGTTCTAGAATGCAAAGACTTCTCTTATGATGCAAGCGTGTTCTAGAATGCAAGCATGTTCAAGAATGCAAGAGTTCTCTATGATGCAAGCGTGTTCTAGAATGCAAGCAAGTTCTAGAATGCAAGACTGCACCCTGATGCAACCGTTGTTCTAGAATTCAAGACTGCACCTTGATGCATCCTGTTCTAGATACAAGCCTGCATTATGATTCAAGGCAGTTCAAGAATGCAAGACTGCACCCTGATGAAACCTGTTCTAGAATGCAAGACTTCTCTATTATGAATGAGTGTCCTAGAATGCAACCCTATTCTAGAATGCAAGGACTTCTCTATGATGCAATCGTATTCTAGAATTCAACCCTGTTCTAGAAATGCAAGACTTCTCTATGATTGCAAGCGTGTGTCTAGAATGCAAGCATGTTCTAGAATGCAAGACTTCTCTATGATGCAAGCGTTGTTCTAGAATGCAAGCATGTTCAAGAATGCAGGAGTTCTCTATGATGCAAGCGTGTTCTAGAATGCAAGCCTGTTCTAGAATGCAAGACTGCACCCTGATGCAACCGTGTTCTAGAATTCAAGACTTCACCTTGATGCATCCCTGTTCTAGAATACAAGCCTGCATTATGATTCAAGGCAGTTCTAGAATGCAAGACTGCACCCTGATGCAACCCTGTTCTAGAATGCAAGACTTCTCTATGATGCAACCCTGTTCTAGAATGCAAGCATGTTCTAGAATGCAAGACTTCTCTATGATGCAAGCGTGTTCTAGAATGCAAGCATGTTCAAGAATGCAAGACTGCACCTGATGCAAACCGCAATCGTGTTCTAGAATTCAAGACTGCACCTTGATTCATCCCTGTTCTAGAATACAATCTGCACTATGATTCAAGGCAGTTCTAGAATGCAAGACTGCACCCTGACGCAACCCTGTTCTAGAATGCAAGACTTTCTCTATGATGCAATCGTGTTCTAGAATGCAAGCATGTTCTAGAATGCAAGACTGCACCCTGATGCAACCCTGTTCTAGATTGCAAGACTTCTCTATGATGCAACCCTGTTCTAGAATGGAATCCTGCATTATGATTGAAGGCAGTCTCGAATTCAAGCCTGCACTATGATGCCAACGCTGTTCTAGAATGCAAGACTTCTCTATGCTGCAAGCATGTTCTAGAATGCAAGCATGTTCTAGAATGCAAGACTGCACTATGATGCAAGACTGTTCTAGAAAGCAAGACTGTACCTTGTTGCAACCCCTGTTCCAGAATGCAAGCCTGCACTATGATTCAAAGAAGTCCTAGAATTCAAGCCTGCAATATGATGCAAACATGTTCTAGAATGCTAGACTTCTCTATGATGCAAGCGTGTTCTAGAATGGAAGCATGTTCTAGAATGCAAGACTTCTCTATGATGCAAGCGTGTTCAAGAATGCAAGCGTGTTCTAGAATACAAGCATGTTCTAGAATGCAAGACTTCTCTATGATGCATGCGTGTTCTAGAATGCAAGCATGTTCAACAATGCAAGACTGCACCCTGATGCAACCCTGTTCTAGAATGCAAGACTGTATCTTGATGCAACCCTGTTCTAGAATGCAAGCGTGTTCTAGAATGCAAGCATGCTCTAGAATGCAAGACTGCACCCTGATGCAAACATGTTGTAGAATGCAAGACTGTACCTTGATGCAAACCCTGTTCTAGAATGCAAGCGTGTTCTAGAATACAAGAAAGTTCTAGAATGCAAGACTGAACCCTGATGCAACCCTGTTCTAGAATGCAAGACTTCTCTATGCTGCAAGCGTGTTCTAGAATGCAAGCAAGTTCTAGAACGCAAGACTAAACCCTGATGCAACCTGTTCTAGAATGCAAGACTTCTCTATGAAGCAAGCCTGTCCTAGAATGCAAGCCTGCATTATGATTCAACGCAGTTCTAGAATTCAAGCCTGCACTATGATGCAAACATGTTCTAGAATGCAAGACTGCACCCTGATGCAACCCTGTTCTAGAATGCAAGATTTCTCTATGATGCAAGCGTGTCCTAGAATGCAAGCCTGCAGTATGATTCAACGCAGTTCTAGAATGCAAGCCTGCACTATGATGCAAACATGTTCTTGAAATGCAAGACTGCACCCTGATGCAACCCAGTTCTAGAATGCAAGACTGCACCCTGATGCTAGCGTGTTCTAGAATGCAACCCTGTTCTAGAATGCAAGACTTCTCTACGATGCAAGCGTGTTCTAGAATGCAAGCATGTTCTAGAATTCAAGACTGCACCCTGATGCAACCGTGTTCTAGAATTCAAGACTGCACCTTGATGCATCCTGTTCTAGAATACAAGCCTGCATTATGATTCAAGGCAGTTCTAGAATGCAAGGACTGCACCCTGATGCAACCCTGTTCTAGAATGCAAGACTTCTCTATGATGCAAGCGTGTTCTAGAATGCAAGCATGTTCTAGAATGCAAGACTTCTCTATGATGCAAGCGTGTTCTAGAATGCAAGCATGTTCTAGAATGCAAGACTGCACCCTGATGCAACCGCAACCGTGTTCTAGAATTCAAGACTGCCCCTTGATTCATGCCTGTTCTAGAATACAAGCCTGCATTATGATTCAAGGCAGTTCTAGAATGCAAGACTGCACCCTGATGCAACCCTGTTCTAGAATGCAAGACTTCTCTATGATGCAACCCTGTTCTAGAATGCAAGCGTGTTCTAGAATGCAAGCATGTTCTAGAATGCAAGACTGCACCCTGATGCTAACATGTTGTAGAATGCAAGACTGTACCTTGATGCAACCCTGTTCTAGAATGCAAGCGTGTTCTAGAATGCAAGCAAGTTCTAGAATGCAAGACTGAACCCTGATGCAACCCTGTTCTAGAATGCAAGACTTCTCTATGATGCAAGCGTGTTCTAGAATGCAACCCTGTTCTAGAATGCAAGACTTCTCTATGATGCAAGCGTGTTCTAGAATGCAAGCATGTTCAAGAATGCAAGACTTCTCTATGATGCTTGCGTGTAATAGAATGCAAGACTTCTCTATGATGCAAGCGTGTTCTAGAATGCAAGCATGTTCTAGAATGAAAGACTGCACCCTGATGCAACCCTGTTCTAGAATGCAAGCGTGTTCTAGAATGCAAGCATGTTCTAGAATGCAAGACTGCACCCTGATGCAAACATGTTGTAGAATGCAAGACTGTACCTTGATGCAACCCTGTTCTAGAATGCAAGTGCGTTCTAGAATGCAAGCATGTTCTAGAATGCAGACTGTACCCTGATGCCACGCTGTTCTAGAATGCAAGACTTCTTTATGATCCAAGCTTGTTCTAGAATGCGAGCATTTTCTAGAATGCAAGACTTCTCTATTATGAATGAGTGTCCTAGAATGCAACCCTGTTCTAGAATGCAAGACTTCTCTATGATGCAAGCGTGTTCTAGAATGCAACCCTGTTCTAGAATGCAAGACTTCTCTATGATGCAAGCGTGTTCTAGAATGCAAGCATGTTCAAGAATGCAAGACTTCTCTATGATGCTTGCGTGTAATAGAATGCAAGACTTCTCTATGATGCAAGCGTGTTCTAGAATGCAAGCATGTTCTAGAATGAAAGACTGCACCCTGATGCAACCCTGTTCTAGAATGCAAGCGTGTTTCTAGAATGCAAGCATGTTCTAGAATGCAAGACTGCACCCTGATGCAAACATGTTGTAGAATGCAAGACTGTACCTTGATGCAACCCTGTTCTAGAATGCAAGTGCGTTCTAGAATGCAAGCATGTTCTAGAATGCAGACTGTACCCTGATGCCACGCTGTTCTAGAATGCAAGACTTCTTTATGATCCAAGCTTGTTCTAGAATGCGAGCATTTTCTAGAATGCAAGACTTCTCTATTATGAATGAGTGTCCTAGAATGCAACCCTGTTCTAGAATGCAATACTTCTCTATGATGCAATCGTATTCTAGAATGCAACCCTGTTCTAGAATGCAAGACTTCTCTATGATGCAAGCGTGTTCTAGAATGCAAGCATGTTCAAGAATGCAAGACTTCTCTATGATGCAAGCGTGTTCTAGAATGCAACCCTGTTCTAGAATGCAAGACTTCTCTATGATGCAAGCGTGTTCTAGAATGCAAGCATGTTCAAGAATGCAAGAGTTCTCTATGATGCAAGCGTGTTCTAGAATGCAAGCAAGTTCTAGAATGCAAGACTGCACCCTGATGCAACCGTGTTCTAGAATTCAAGACTGCACCTTGATGCATCCCTGTTCTAGAATACAAGCCTGCATTATGATTCAAGGCAGTTCAAGAATGCAAGACTGCACCCTGATGAAACCCTGTTCTAGAATGCAAGACTTCTCTATTATGAATTGAGTGTCCTAGAATGCAACCCTATTCTAGAATGCAAGACTTCTCTATGATGCAATCGTATTCTAGAATTCAACCCTGTTCTAGAATGCAAGACTTCTCTATGATGCAAGCGTGTTCTAGAATGCAAGCATGTTCTAGAATGCAAGACTTCTCTATGATGCAAGCGTGTTCTAGAATGCAAGCATGTTCAAGAATGCAGGAGTTCTCTATGATGCAAGCGTGTTCTAGAATGCAAGCCTGTTCTAGAATGCAAGACTGCACCCTGATGCAACCGTGTTCTAGAATTCAAGACTTCACCTTGATGCATCCCTGTTCTAGAATACAAGCCTGCATTATGATTCAAGGCAGTTCTAGAATGCAAGACTGCACCCTGATGCAACCCTGTTCTAGAATGCAAGACTTCTCTATGATGCAACCCTGTTCTAGAATGCAAGCATGTTCTAGAATGCAAGACTTCTCTATGATGCAAGCGTGTTCTAGAATGCAAGCATGTTCAAGAATGCAAGACTGCACCCTGATGCAACCGCAATCGTGTTCTAGAATTCAAGACTGCACCTTGATTCATCCCTGTTCTAGAATACAATCTGCACTATGATTCAAGGCAGTTCTAGAATGCAAGACTGCACCCTGACGCAACCCTGTTCTAGAATGCAAGACTTCTCTATGATGCAATCGTGTTCTAGAATGCAAGCATGTTCTAGAATGCAAGACTGCACCCTGATGCAACCCTGTTCTAGATTGCAAGACTTCTCTATGATGCAACCCTGTTCTAGAATGGAATCCTGCATTATGATTGAAGGCAGTTCTCGAATTCAAGCCTGCACTATGATGCAACGCTGTTCTAGAATGCAAGACTTCTCTATGCTGCAAGCATGTTCTAGAATGCAAGCATGTTCTAGAATGCAAGACTGCACTATGATTGCAAGACTGTTTCTAGAAAGCAAGACTGTACCTTGTTGCAACCCTGTTCCAGAATGCAAGCCTGCACTATGATTCAAAGAAGTCCTAGAATTCAAGCCTGCAATATGATGCAAACATGTTCTAGAATGCTAGACTTCTCTATGATGCAAGCGTGTTCTAGAATGGAAGCATGTTCTAGAATGCAAGACTTCTCTATGATGCAAGCGTGTTCAAGAATGCAAGCGTGTTCTAGAATACAAGCATGTTCTAGAATGCAAGACTTCTCTATGATGCATGCGTGTTCTAGAATGCAAGCATGTTCAACAATGCAAGACTGCACCCTGATGCAACCCTGTTCTAGAATGCAAGACTGTATCTTGATGCAACCCTGTTCTAGAATGCAAGCGTGTCTAGAATGCAAGCATGCTCTAGAATGCAAGACTGCACCCTGATGCAAACATGTTGTAGAATGCAAGACTGTACCTTGATGCAACCCTGTTCTAGAATGCAAGCGTGTTCTAGAATACAAGAAAGTTCTATAATGCAAGACTGAACCCTGATGCAACCCTGTTCTAGAATGCAAGACTTCTCTATGCTGCAAGCGTGTTCTAGAATGCAAGCAAGTTCTAGAACGCAAGACTAAACCCTGATGCAACCCTGTTCTAGAATGCAAGACTTCTCTATGAAGCAAGCCTGTCCTAGAATGCAAGCCTGCATTATGATTCAACGCAGTTCTAGAATTCAAGCCTGCACTATGATGCAAACATGTTCTAGAATGCAAGACTGCACCCTGATGCAACCCTGTTCTAGAATGCAAGATTTCTCTATGATGCAAGCGTGTCCTAGAATGCAAGCCTGCAGTATGATTCAACGCAGTTCTAGAATGCAAGCCTGCACTATGATGCAAACATGTTCTTGAATGCAAGACTGCACCCTGATGCAACCCAGTTCTAGAATGCAAGACTGCACCCTGATGCTAGCGTGTTCTAGAATGCAACCCTGTTCTAGAATGCAAGACTTCTCTACGATGCAAGCGTGTTCTAGAATGCAAGCATGTTCTAGAATTCAAGACTGCACCCTGATGCAACCGTGTTCTAGAATTCAAGACTGCACCTTGATGCATCCCTGTTCTAGAATACAAGCCTGCATTATGATTCAAGGCAGTTCTAGAATGCAAGACTGCACCCTGATGCAACCCTGTTCTAGAATGCAAGACTTCTCTATGATGCAAGCGTGTTCTAGAATGCAAGCATGTTCTAGAATGCAAGACTTCTCTATGATGCAAGCGTGTTCTAGAATGCAAGCATGTTCTAGAATGCAAGACTGCACCCTGATGCAACCGCAACCCGTGTTCTAGAATTCAAGACTGCCCCTTGATTCATGCCTGTTCTAGAATACAAGCCTGCATTATGATTCAAGGCAGTTCTAGAATGCAAGACTGCACCCTGATGCAACCCTGTTCTAGAATGCAAGACTTCTCTATGATGCAACCCCTGTTCTAGAATGCAAGCGTGTTCTAGAATGCAAGCATGTTCTAGAATGCAAGACTGCACCCTGATGCTAACATGTTGTAGAATGCAAGGACTGTACATTGATGCAACCCTGTTCTAGAATGCAAGCGTGTTCTAGAATGCAAGCAAGTTCTAGAATGCAAGACTGAACCCTGATGCAACCCTGTTCTAGAATGCAAGACTTCTCTATGATGCAAGCGTGTTCTAGAATGCAACCCTGTTCTAGAAAGCAAGACTTCTCTATGATGCAAGCGTGTTCTAGAATGCAACCCTGTTCTAGAATGCAAGACTTCTCTATGATGCTAGCGCGTTGTAGAATGCAAGACTTCTCCATGATGCAAGCATATTCTAGAATGCAAGCATGTTCTAGAATGCAAGACTGCACCCTGATGCAAACATGTTGTAGAATGCAAGACTGTACCTTGATGCAACCCTGTTCTAGAATGCAAGTGCGTTCTAGAATGCAAGCATTTTCTAGAATGCAAGACTGTACCCTGATGCCACCCTGTTCTAGAATGCAAGACTTCTTTATGATCCAAGCTTGTTCTAGAATGCGAGCATTTTCTAGAATGCAAGACTTCTCTATTATGAATGAGTGTCCTAGAATGCAACCCTGTTCTAGAATGCAAGACTTCTCTATGATGCAATCGTATTCTAGAATGCAACCCTGTTCTAGAATGCAAGACTTCTCTATGATGCAAGCGTGTTCTAGAATGCAAGCATGTTCAAGAATGCAAGACTTCTCTATGATGCAAGCGTGTTCTAGAATGCAAGCATGTTCTAGAATGCAAGACTTCTCTATGATGCAAGCGTGTTCTAGAATGCAAGCATGTTCAAGAATGCAAGAGTTCTCTATGATGCAAGCGTGTTCTAGAATGCAAGCAAGTTCTAGAATGCAAGACTGCACCCTGATGCAACCGTGTTCTAGAATTCAAGACTGCACCTTGATGCATCCCTGTTCTAGAATACAAGCCTGCATTATGATTCAAGGCAGTTCAAGAATGCAAGACTGCACCCTGATGAAACCCTGTTCTAGAATGCAAGACTTCTCTATTATGAATGAGTGTCCTAGAATGCAACCCTATTCTAGAATGCAAGACTTCTCTATGATGCAATCGTATTCTAGAATTCAACCCTGTTCTAGAATGCAAGACTTCTCTATGATGCAAGCGTGTTCTAGAATGCAAGCATGTTCTAGAATGCAAGACTTCTCTACGATGCAAGCGTGTTCTAGAATGCAAGCATGTTCAAGAATGCAGGAGTTCTCTATGATGCAAGCGTGTTCTAGAATGCAAGCCTGTTCTAGAATGCAAGACTGCACCCTGATGCAACCGTGTTCTAGAATTCAAGACTTCACCTTGATGCATCCCTGTTCTAGAATACAAGCCTGCATTATGATTCAAGGCAGTTCTAGAATGCAAGACTGCACCCTGATGCAACCCTGTTCTAGAATGCAAGACTTCTCTATGATGCAACCCTGTTCTAGAATGCAAGCATGTTCTAGAATGCAAGACTTCTCTATGATGCAAGCGTGTTCTAGAATGCAAGCATGTTCAAGAATGCAAGACTGCACCCTGATGCAACCGCAATCGTGTTCTAGAATA